>NC_067312.1:10827459-11011839 GCF_020740795.1 Apus apus | reverse complement strand
GGCCAATGTTGACAATTTTGAAAATCCTTTTGGTTTCAGTGGCCGCAAAGGATGTGAGAAAAGAGCTCAGGATTGCTGAATAGCTGGAGAGGCACCTACAGTTGCCCAGCACCCTGCACTGCCCAACCAGGTCCAAGTGCCTGTGCCAAGCCCTGGAGAGCTCTGCTTACACGGGATGATGCTCTTGTAGCGGTTCTTGCTCTGATTACACAGCTCCTTCCCAGCATTGCAGGAATGCAACAGAGTGGAGGACAGTTGCTGCAGAGGAAGGAGAAAAGCCCACTCTGCATTGGCATGTGTTGTGGGGCTGGCCAAGGCCAACTCCACCACACACTGAAAGAAGGGATGAGGGCTGCGTGGCCCGTGTAGCCAGGCATGAAAGCAAAGCTAAACCAGACCTGATACTCTCTCAGACGCCCAGCACCATGCCTGTTGTCTGATTCATCCTCTGTCTGCTCTGCCTCTATTTCTGCCCTCTTAAAACTCTTCACAGCCTCCAGCAGCTCCTCCACTGGGATCTGTGTGTTCAGTTTGCACACACCTATGGAGACCATGAGGACAGGAATTTAGCATGCACTTGATGGCTGGTCCTGGAGCTCTACTGCTAGCACTGAGTAGGCACTGCACTGGTCAGGACCCCACCAAGCCCTAGATTGCCCCTGTTCATGCAGGTCACTTTCTCTTCCAAGATGTCTTGTTCCCTGTGCTAGCCATCTCTGATTCCCTTGATCTGGTAAGGACCCAACAGAGCCTGTAAGCACTCTGCCTGTCCAGAAAAAACATGCAGAGCCTCTGCTCATACTGCACCTCCTCGACATCTTCGCAGGGGAATAGCACTGCTGGTCTCTGAGGTTTTTGAACTGTTGTACTTTCGCCTGCAAAACAGAGAGTCAGGCTCATATGTGAGCAGAAGAGAGAGACAGAGGAGCGGCTGTTGTCCAGGGAACAGCCTCACCTCCCACCTTGTATTATCTTAGGGTCCACTTGGAGACTCCCTGCCAGTGCAAGGTGCTAGACGAGAGCAGAAGTGAGGCACATACTGACCTGAAAAGCATGAAGAGCAGCAAAATTCCCAGTGCCAGGAGTGCAATTACTACTGCTACTCCAATAATCACGTGCATCCTGCCCAGCAGAGGCACCAGCTCCGGCTCTGTAAAAAGCACAGCCCAGACTCAGGCTCCCACACAGCCTGGATCAGGTGTTGGGAGATTTCCCAGGTGTGGGCATGTGGTGAAAAGCAGCTTCCCTCATCTCCCTCTGCAGAATAGCTAGGCTGGTGTAGAAGGAGTAAGACCTTGCTTGGTGTGATGCCCTTCAGGGTGGGCCCTGTCTCCCTGACTGCCCCAGGCATGGCCCGAGCCTGGTGAGGTGTTTCCTTTCCTGGAGATGCACAAGCACCAGAGGAGCACGAGCACTAAGATGCAACATGAGAAGGTAGCAGGGATGATGCAGTTTCCAGCTGCCACCTGTGCCACACCTGCCCAAGTGGCCTGAGGTTGCCAGTGCCCATCCACCAGAGGCAGCCTCAAGATCCAGAGAACTTCCACGACAATGGAAGTAGGACAACCAGACCTCAGTGCTCCTGCGTCCGGCCAGTTCAACTCCACAGGAGGTGGCCAGGCTGGGGCAAGGGGAGATGCAGGAGAGAGGCTTAGGCACAGGTGCAGCCTGGACCAGATGCTGACGATGTCCCCAGTGATGGCACAGGGCACGTGCAAGTGTGCAGATGTGTGTCTTGGCTTAGGTTTCTCTTCCAGGATGAGCAGCAAGAGGTTTCCTCCTCTGGCCCTCGCAGCAAGAAGACCCCAGAGCTGCTGCACTCGGCCAGCTCCTCTCCAGGGCAGGGGCCAGGCTGAGGCAAGGGGAGACGCGGGAGAGGCTCAGGCACAGGGAGCCCCGGGCGCACTTACCCAGGGAGAAGCTGTAGCACACACAGGTGAACGTCTCCGTCTGTTGGAGGAGACGGGAGGGAGAGCTCAGGCCACTCCTGCCCCGCTGCCCGCCCGGGCCACAGGGCTCCCAGCCGCGGCCGGCAGGTGCCCGGGCTGTGGCCAAGGAGCCCGGGAACACCGTCCCGCCGGGGTGCCGGGGCCCGTTCCCGGCTGGCAGCGTCCCCGGGGAGCAGCAGCCCCTTCCCCCGTCAGGAGTACCTGGTGCGAGCGGCGGACGAGGCGGAGCAGGGCCGTGTAGCTGCATCCCGGGCGCAGGGCCGCGTTGTGGTAGCCCTGCCCGCGGGCCCCCTGGCCCAGCACGAAGTCCGTGGGGGCGGTGAGGTTGAGCAGGGCGGCCAGGTAGGCAGCGGGCTGCCGGCTGGCGTTGAAGGGCTGCGGCTGCCCCGAGCAGGCGCCTTCCAGCGCGGGGCCGGCGCCGTCGTGCGTGGCGGCCACGAGGAGCTGGTGCTCCCTGCGGGCGGGGCGTGAGCGGGACGGGGGAGCCGGGGAGGCGGGCGGCTGCGGGCAAGCGCTGCCGGGGGGCAGGCTGCCGGGGGGCTGGGCAGCGCGGAGCTGCCGGGGGCTGCGCTCACCTCTCGGCCTCGGGGGGCCGGGCGAGGGGGCGGAGGGGCAGCACGGCCGTGCCTTGGCTCGGGGAGACGTCTCGGGCGCCGCGGCAGCTGCTGCCCAGAGGGTGCGGGGCGTCTGGGGGGGAAGCCCCGGGGGCTGAGCAGCGGCGGGCACGCGGCGGGGCCGTGCGGGGAGCAGCGGCGGCCCCGGCGGGAGCGGCTGCGGGGCACGGCTCCTCTCCGCCCGGGCCCCGCGGGCCGCGGGGCTGGGGACACAGACGGGGCTGCCCCAGCCGGGCTGCGCGCCGCGGCCGGCCCGGCGGGAGCGGGACACAGCGAGGCTTACCCGGGCTGTTGGTCGGAAACTGCCGGAGCGACGCAGCCCCGGCTCCGGCGGCCGTGAGTCCCCGCACCGACACCAGGTAGGTGCTGCCGGCGCGGGGCTCCTGCAGCGGGTGCTCGGTGACCGAGCTGTTGAGCCGCAGCCGCTCGAGCTGCAGGAAGGCTCCGTCCTGCGCGCTCCTCGTCGTGATGTTCAGCTGGGGACAGGAGACCGAGCTGGAGGACAGCGGCTGCCGCCTGCCCGCAGCCCGCCGAGACAGCCGAGCCCCCTGCAGAGCTGCCCTTCTCTGCGCCTGCCCCACTGGTGGAAGGATCCCGCAGAGGAACCAGCAGGAGCCCGGGTCCCGTGCGTGGACCTCAAAGCTGACAAGAGGAAGAGCCTGAACTTGTCTTTCTTCCTCTAGGTGATCACAGCTTTCCCTTCCCCACTCTCCCCGGGCTACCAGGGAGACTGCTCTCTGGGTATGGGCACCTGGAGAGGGGAGGAGGACCATATGGGAGTCCCTGGTTCCCAGGTACCTGGTATCCAATTATCTCCCCTTTGCAGGAGGGCAGTGCCTTCCACCTGAGGGACCCTGTGCTGGGATCCAGCTGCAAGTCTTCAGGTGCATCTGGCACTGGAAGCACAGGAGAAGGAGGCAGTGAGGATGGTGTGAGCCCAGAACAGGCTACAGGCAACTCTTGGCCCACGGGAGAGTGAGGAGGGGATGTGCAGTGCCCCAGCACCTGCACAGCACCTTCCCCAAAGCCCCACAGGCTCCAAACAGCCCGAATACCAGGCCTATCCCTGCAGGGAGCAGATGACCAGGCTGCAAAGGGGCAAAGGGAATACTGATCCACCACCCCTGCCTGTGACCCAGCCCAGGGCTGTCCCTTCTCTCTATACTCCCATACACCAACCTGTTTCTTCTGTTCTGGCCAACCACGAGTACAGGATTGTGCTGGGGGGCAGGGAGATGGTGACACTGTAGAGAGTGAAAGGCTGAAGAGACTGACAAGTGAATGTTCCCTCCTGGCCATGTAGCCTCTCCTCTTCCTTCACCTCCTCAGCCTCACAGGGAGCTGAGGAATGCTCTGCCAGCTGGCACATGGCCAGCATGTGCTCGCAGGTGTCAGGGAGCCTGCAGGTCCAGTTCAGTTTGATGCTGGTGCTGGAAATCTCCAAGGTCCCAGGGACAACCTTGCGAATGTCTGTGAAAGAAACAGATAAAGAAGTTCACTCCCATCCCTTACCCTCCATTGCTGCAATGGTGCTGTGGCCAGACAGCCTGGCTCCCCATCCAACCTGGAGCAAGGGAAAACCAAAGGCTGAATCTGGTCACTCCAGCTCTCTGGTGGGGGAGCAGGAGGATTTTGGGGTCACTGGGTGCTATGAAGCTGGACATGACCCTTTGTGAAAATTCTTCCAGTGGGACAACAGACCCCAGTCAGTAAAACATCACGACATGGTGGTGGGAACAGGGGGAAGCACATTGTGTCCCCAGCTTGGCTACATCACAGCTCACAGGTGGCTACAAACAGGTCCTTCTGGCCTCATGTCCTCTGAGGTGTGTGACTGGAGTCAACCAACCGGTGGCTGGTGCCACAGGAGAGCACAGCGGGATGCATTTTATCCTGCCCTTGCAGAGGATGCTTCCAGATCATCAAATCTCTTGGAACTGGCCGCAAGGGAAAACCAAGACCTCCCCATGTTGACCTACACCCAGACTCATTCCCAGAATCTGGCCCCTGCACAGTACTATTCTGCTCCTCATGCATCCCTTACCGATGCAGTCCACCCTGGACTTGATGGGGATCCAGTTCCCTCTGATGTCCCTTCCCTCCCATGAGTCTGTGTATAGTTTCCTGTCGGTGCTGGACAGGACCTTCCCTGCACATTTGACACTGCTGAAGGATGGCTGGAAACCCTCAGGGCAGCTCAGCATCACTTCTTCATTCTTTTTGAAATTCTCCTGGTCTGGTGTCAGCTGAAGCTCTCGGTCCCACTGTGGCCTTTGGCACATTTCTAGCACAGCTGTTAGTGGGTGTTAGTTGGGGTGGGAAGTGACAAGTTGGATCAGGGGTGGGAAATGACAAGTTGGGTGATGGAATATCAACAATAATTCAGTTTGGGGCAGAGCAGGGCAGCCAAGAGAGCTCCTGATGCCCCCCTTACCGATACACTCCACATGGGACTGAATGTTGATCCAAAAACCTTGTCTGGGCATTGCATGCCAGACTCCTCTGGAAGCATTATTCCATTTGCTGATGGGCTGGTCCTGCCTCAAACATTTGATTCTGGTGAAAGATGGCTGGGAACCCATAGGGCAGCTCAGCCCCACTTCTTTGTTCTTCTTGTAAATGTCCCAGTCTGGTGTCAGCTGGAGACTTGAATCCCAGTGGGGCCTTTGGCATGTTGCTGTCAAAGCTGAAAGTTTGTGTTAGTTGGGTTGGGAGGGGTTGAGGGGGCACAGCAGCAGTAGGTGTTGGGGTATCAGCAATCTCCAGCAATCCTTCCAGTCCCTGAAGGGGGAGGGAAGGTGACAGGTCCCTCTGTCATGACATGACCCCTCAGCAAGGCTTTTTGGGAGGGGACTCTTCTCGTGCACCCAAAGAGTGAAGAGTCACTCGTCCATGAACCTCCCCATCCACCCACTGCACAGAAGCACAGAATTATTCTGGTTGGAAAAGACCAGCATTGCAGCCACTCTTCCCAAAGCCTAGAGCATTGCATGAGGTTCTTATGCAAAGAACCCATCAGCTGACATTCTTAAATCTCCTGTCAATGGCCTTGGCCCATTATCCAGCCATGGACACACTTAGCCACCCCTCACAACCCACAGCAAGGAAGTTCTCACATTGTCTTTCCATGTCCACCTCCCCCGAGCACTAGGCTGCCTCTGCACAGCCATCCACAAACTCAGCAGAGCTCTGTCCCTAACCAGGGCAGCCCCACAGCCAATCACCTGAGGAAGAGCATTGCTCTCACCCCAGATGCATCTCACACAGTCTCCAGGGACAATGCCAAGGTCTGACCCAGCCTGGGCACTAAAGGCTGCCTTTAGTCTCCTACACTCCATCTGCTGGGCTGCAGATGTCCCCAGGGTCCCTCACCTGCACAGGGGTGGACAAACAGACCTGTGTAATCTAGGGTGGCACCTGGAGGGGCAGCAAGGACCAGGACACCTCTGTGGGTACATCTTCACTAGCCCTGGATCCTGTCCCAGGCCCTGGCACCTTCTGCAGAGCCCCATCCTTGGCACCTCCACCAGGAACCTCCCCCCAGCCATGAGTGGCAGCAGGAGCCCTGCACACCCAGCGCTCTGCCCTGGCCTGCCATGGGCAGCTCTGGCCACTGCCCCCACCCTTATCCCACAGCCCCCTCCTGCCAGGACCCTCAGGGGCTGTGGCTGGCACCAGACCCCTCCCCAGCAAGGCTCTCCTGGAGCCCAGGGACAGGCACAGGGCAGGCTCAGGGGCTGCCTCCACACTGCCCTCAGCAGCACCTGCCGTGTCCCCAGGCAGGCAGAGCCCAAACCCTCCTGTGCACACACAGCCTGCTTCCCCTGCTGCGGAAGGGCAGCCAGGAGAGCTCCTCATGCCTCCCTTACCCAGGCACTCCACGTTGGACTTGATGGGGATCCAGTTCCCTCTGCTATTCTTTCTGTCCCATGAGCCTGTGTATTCCGGATTCCTGATGGTGCTGGACATGCCTTTCCCTGCACATTTGACATGGCTGAAGGATGGCTGGAAACCCTCAGGGCAGCTCAGCATCACTTCTTCATTCTTTTTGAAAATCATCTGGTTTGGTGTCAGCTGGAGTCTTGAGTCCCATGGGGGCTTTTGGCACATTTCTGGCAGAAGTGAAACTGGCTGTTAATTGGGGTGGAAGGTGACAAAGAAGGGCATGTGTAGATGGTGGTGTATTATCAGTCATCTGGTTTGGGGCAGAGCAGGGCAGCCAAGAGAGCTCCTCATGCCTTCCTTACCCAGGCACTCCACGCTGGACTGAACGTGGATCCAGTCACCTTTGTAGTCCCTTCCCTCCCATTGGCCTCTGTATACAGAAGTCCAGCTGTGGATGGGCCGGTTTTCTCCTAAACACTTGACATGAGTGAAGGATGGCTGGAATCCCTTAGGGCAGGTCAGCATCACTTCTTCATTCTTCCAGTAAATCTGCCAGTCTGGTGTCAGCTTGAGTCTTGAATCCCACTTGGGCCTTTGGCATTCATCTGACAGAGTTTAGAGTCAGTGTTAGTTGGGATGGGAGGGGTTGAGGAGGCACAGCAGGGGTGGGTGTTGGGGTATCAGCAATCCCCAGTAATCCCTCCAGTCCCTGAAGGGGGAGGGAAGGTGACACATCCATCTGCCATGACATGACCCCTCAGCACGGCTTTTTGGGAGGGGACTCTTCTTGTGCACCCAAAGCCAAAATGATCACTTGCCCGTTAGTTTCTCACATCCACTCTTGTGCTTGAGGGACTTTATTAGCTGTCTGCCACAGCCAGGGGGTTTCCCTGGGACAATCCCCTCTGTAGCCAGTGACTCCCTCCAGCTACTTATTAAGACCTGCCTCGCTGCCTGGCTCAGGCTGCCCTTCACATTGCTCGCTCATGGAACCAGAGCAGCTCTTGAGTCACATGGCTGTCCCATATACTAATACACTCCGTGGTCCTCTCAGTGCAGATCCAGGCACCTGCACAGCTTCTCCTTTACTAGATACCTATGCAGGGCAGTCCCATCCCACATGAGGAGGCATTTCCTTTCCCTCCATTGGATGGGCCAACTTCCCTACAACAGGTAAGTGTATTGTATTGCAAAAGGCCTGGAAACACTGCCCCAGAAATCTCCAGGATCTAAGACATTCCCTCATCCATGCTGAAGAACTCTGTCATCCATTCCTTCAACAAAGTTGTATCCCATCATGGTGCATCATCACCAACTGCCCTTGCCAGACTTGAGCTGCAGGCATCTGTCCAGCACACATTTTTTCCAGCAGAGAAAATGAGGGCTCAGGCAGTGTGCAGGGATGCTCTCTCTTCCTGCCCATGATCCCTGAGCACTGTGGTGCACATGTCTGTAGGAATGAGTTTCCAGACATTGCTGCCCTGGCTGCTGCAGGGACAGGCAGGGAGGCACAGCCTTCCCTTGCCCTCACCACTGCTGGGCAGGGCAGAGGGAGGCTGGCTCTGGAGCACGGGCATTTCCCCTGTATCCTGTACACGACTGGAGGGTTGGGAAGCCCGCTCAGTTGGGCTGCTCACTGCGAGAGGACCTGTGCCAGGCTCACAGCCCCAGTGCTGCCTGACCTCGAGCCCCACAGGCAGCCCCAGGCAGGGGTGGGCATCGCCATCTCCAGCGGAAGAGCAGAAGGGGCTGAAGCGATGCAGCTGCTCTGGGGCCCCGGCCAGGCAGCCCCCCAAGCAGGACTCACCAGCCCCACGGCCCCCTGCACAGTCGGGCTCTCGGGGTGACCACCCTCCTGGCCTCTCTCTGGGTGGGGACAGCGTGGCTGCACACTCAGCTCTGGAAGCTGCTCCAGGGACACGCTCACTCCCAGGGGGGCCACCTCAGCCCCACCCAGGGCAGAGCAACCATTACCTGAGATGTAGCTTTGAAACTCCAGGACTGATGCTGGCCCAGCACCAGCTGCCGTGAGGCCCTGCACTGTCACCACGTAGGTGCTCCCAGCTGCCTGAGCAGGTGGCGTGTACTGGGTGACAGACTGGTTCACTGTCACCTGCTGGAAATCAATGAAGCTGCCGTCCTGCGCTCTCCTGGCTGTGATGTTCAGCTGCAGGAAGGACAGGGAGCAGGGGGTGAGCAGCACCCACCTCCCGCTCCTGCTCGGGCCAGCTGTGGACAGAGGGGCTGTCAGTGGGGGCAGCTGGGGACAGCAGGGGCCCTGACCCCACCACAAACACCAGCCGTGTAGAGCTGCTGGGCCCTGGCACTCACACCTCTCCCCAGGCTGCAGGCACAGAGCTCCGTGCAGGGGAGCCTGCAGAGGGGAGGGGAGCCCCGGGGAGCCCCTGGTTCCCAGGTACCTGGTATCCAATGATCTCCCCTTTGCAGGAGGGCAGCGCCTTCCACCCGAGGGACCCTGTGCTGGGATCCAGCTGCAAGTCCTCGGGTGCATCTGGCACTGGAAGCACAGGAGAACGGGGTCACACGTGAGGCCAGGGAGGCTTTGTCCCCCAAAAGCCTGAATGTGCTGCAGCAGGAGCAACATTGCAGTGAGGAAGAGGAGAGTGAGGACGGGACGTGCTGTGCTCCAGCGCCTGCACAGCCCCTTCTTCTGAGCACCAGGGGCTCCAAACAGCCCTGGTCCTAGGAACATCCCTGCAGGGGCAGATGCTCAGGCTGGGTGGTCAGGCAAAGGGGACATTTGCATTTAATGTAGGAGGACACATACCTGTTTCCTTTGTCCTGTAGATCCGTGTGAAGAGGATTGTGCTGGGGGGCATGGAGATGGTGACACTGTAAGGAGTGAAGGGCTGCAGAGGGGGGCAGGTAAATGTTCCTTTCCAGCCATATAGCCTCTCCTGTCCCTTCACCTCCTCAGCCTCACAGGAGGAGGAGTAATCATCTTCCAGCCGGCACTTGGCCCAAATATCCTGGCAGGTGTCAGGGGGCCTGCAGGTCCAGTTCAGCTTGATGCTGGTGCTGGAAATCTCCAAGGTTCCAGGGACAACCTGGAAGATGTCTGTGAAAGAAATATTCCAGAGGATCACGTCAATCCCTTTCCTTCCCCTCCCAGCCATGCAACCTCCATCATCCCCACTGTTCTCTCCCTAGCCTGTGTCCAGACACACACTTGGGATACATCAGCAGCCGTTTTATCCAGCAGGAATGCCCACACAATGCCCTGGCTGGACACTGGACACAGGGCATGGGCACCGAGGGGCACACGCTGCAATGTCTGCCAACTTCCTCTTGCTCCCTGTGCTCACAGCTCCTGCAGGAACCAGCCCCAACACTCTCATGGCAGCCCAGCCCGATGGTCACAAGGCACAGGCCAGCTGGGGAGACTGCAGTGCCTTCCTGGCTTTAGCCTGTCAGACTCGGCTTCCCACAGCCACAGCAGCTGGCCCTTTCCTTGCTCACAGACAATCACAGCGCCCTGAGGGCTCTGGAGAAGACAATAAACGCTGCCCCCGAAAGCCAGCTCCTCCAGGGACAGCGTGCAGCAGGGAACAGGAGGGGACACCGGGTGCACATGGGGAGGAGGCCAGGCCTTTGTCCTGCCTGGGCAGCCTGAGGGGACACGGGGAGCAGAGCCCCCTGATCCCCCAGACCCCGCCACAGCCTTGTGGCCACCGGTGGTGCCACAAACGCTGGCCTGACCTCCAGCCCTGCAGCCCCTTTCCCTGGCACATGCTCTTGCCACAAGCCCTCAGGGAGCCCCATCCTTGGCACCTTCACCAGGAACCTCCCAGCCATGAGTGGCAGCAGGAGCCCTGCACACCCAGCGCTCTGCCCTGGCCTGCCATGGGCAGCTCTGGCCACTGCCCCCACCCTGATCCCACAGCCCCCTCCTGCCAGGACCCTCAGGGGCTGTGGCTGGCACCAGACCCCTCCCCAGCAAGGCTCTCCTGGAGCCCGGGGACAGGCACAGGGCAGGCTCAGGGGCTGCCTCCACACTGCCCTCAGCAGCACCTGCCGTGTCCCCAGGCAGGCAGAGCCCAAACCCTCCTGTGCACACACAGCCTGCTTCCCCTGCTGTGGAAGGGCAGCCAGGAGAGCTCCTCATGCCTCCCTTACCCAGGAACCTCTCCAGAGGTTTCCTAGCCCTCTGTGGTGCTTCCTTTCAGAAGCCCAGGGTAATGCTACAGTTAAAAATGTTGTATCTCATGGTTGCTCTTTAGAGGAGTAATACATTTCAGACATACTGTAGTACAAGGAAGAATTACTTTTTATTTAAGGTTTATGTTTGGTTGTTTATTTTTTACAAAAGTGGAAGCTTCTGCATGCTAAAATCATATCAATCATTATCCTAATTATTGCCAATAGGCATTTTGGATTCATTCAGCCCTTAGATATGGATGCTTCCCTGAAGTACAAGTCACTAAGTGTAAGGCTGCCTGGCTGGAAGTGGATGTGAAGTGATCCCGTGTACTGAGCTGGCACAACAGCCACTCATTTCTGACCAGGCTGGCCACCTTCATCAGGACTCCAGTGAATCACTTATCTTAAACCTGAGCATTTTTCAGCCTTCACTCTTTCCCAGAGATGTCAGTATCTTTTCCCTTTTTTTCAGCTGGCAGAGGCAGTTTTGCCCCAACGCTTCCTCAGTCCTCCTGTTAGTGTCTGCTGGGAAGGGTTGGAGGGATGCTGCTGTGAGCCAGTGTGACTCCTAGAGTGGCATCAGGCAAGGGCAGATGGCTGAAATGTGCTTCTACAAAGTGTGCCAGAGGTGTGTCAGTGGCCACATCTGGTCTTCAAGTACAAGGATTACATTGATAAGCTGTCGCATAGGAGAACCCTTTTGCTCCCTCCCTGTACCTGGCTGTGCTTGCAGAGCCCCTTGTAAGATCCCATGGGATCCCTGTCCTCTGCAATTCATCCTTTCCTTTCTGAGCCCTCTAAGCTGTGGGAGCCAGCATTCAGCCCCTTTTTAATTTTGCTGCAGGCTCCCCTGAGCACTTTGGTCTGTCAGATGTGGCTCAGACATGCTCATGCATGAGGCACACAGAGGCTAATGGAGCACCCAGACCCACACTGGGCATGAACTATGCTGGGCCACCTGAGGGATGGGTGGAGAGAGATCAGAAAAGTGGGCAGAGCCCACAGCTCATCCTCAGGGGAGCCAGAGCCTGAAGAGTGCTGCTGTAGGGCAGTGCACTAGCCTCAGAAGTTAGCCTGGAATTAAAACTTTCTGACTGAGGAATGGGTATGACAAAACAAGCGTGCCTTCCTTGCAGCGGGGTCATGTACACCAGTGAGCCAGCCTGGGGGCTGCCAAAGCCTATTTACCTCCTGTATGAAGAGCATCCTGCCAGCAGCAGCACCCGTGCTTGTCACAGCCCCCTGGATCCAGGGCTTGCCTCCTACCCTCACCCCTGCTGCTGCAGAGGAGCTGGGGATATGTGTTCAGGTACCTGCAGCCACTCAGAGCCCTTCCTGGTGGCATTTCCAATGCCTGTGTCAGGGTGAAGCTTAGAACTCTCTGCTTCCCCACAGAAGAGGAAAGAGATTTTGAATCCATATCTGTTTTTGTCTCAAGGGCATTGCTGAATACAGCCCAGTTCAATCTCACTTCTCCAATAAGCCCAAGCACAGCAGGCATGCAATTACCACTTGAGACTCACTGGGAGAAGCTAATCCATGACTGCTGGGTGCAAATCGAGATGCAGAGGCTGTGGGAGACACCTCTTACACTGCAGCTCCAACCACTCTGTAATATATGCTGTGGGAAAAGTGCTCCTGGGAGCAAAGGAGGCTTTTTTCTAACCCAGGGTGTCTATTTGTGGTCTCTGGTGGTGGCCATGGGAAGCTGTGTGGCAAACTTGAATCAGAGGGTATCAGATCTGCTCAGGTTTCACCAGAATGGAGCTCACCATTTGTGCAAAGGAGATGGACGCACACAAAGGACAGAGCACTGCTGGAGAAGGGAGGGTGCTCAGAGAGAAAGGGGAAAGAAACACTCAGCTTCTGTCTTTGTAGGGGCTAACAGCATCCGGGAGAGTAAAGAAACAGTCATCAAACACTGTTTTTCACCCTGCACCATAGTATGCAGACAGCCGCCCACAGGCCCTCCACCCCTGACTATAGGAAAGAGGCTGAGACAACTGCAATTTCAGCATGGAAAATATGGTGTGGACATGACCAAACAGGCGCTTCTTATAACGTGCAATATATGCTCATTGCAAAACGGAGAATGCTGAATGCCTCAGCAGGAGTGGTAGTAAAACACTAGTCTGTTTTCCTCATTTAATCAGAGATAAACTGTTATGTTTTTCTTCATTTGGTGCTATTAAATTAATACCCTCCTTGTTAATATTGTTGAAGACCCATGAATATAGTAAGTATTTTACAAAAGTATCTGGACTGCTTGTCCCTGCTACAAAAGAGTTAGGGGTCTGGCAGGGAAAACAAAGCCCCAGCATGCCCCAGAAGCAGATGTCAGGGAGGATAAGCAGAAAGAAGAAATAGCTGTGCTGGTAATTTAGGTCAGGCTCCTGGGATCAGCCCTTTGCCTACCAGCAAAAGATGTACTTTCTTATATTGTATTATTCCATACATGAAGAATGGCAATGTAAAATCTAAGGAGCAGCAGGCAAAGTTCAAACCTTTTCCCATGGCAGCTCAGCAGCTACCAGAGGTGACAGCAAAATGTGCTGGGGCTCCTGCTGCATTTGATGGCATGTGCTCGCTGAGAGGAAATAAGAAAAGTAACCACCATTTCCAACAATAGAGAATGGTGTCACAAGCCACCGAGACAACATGCACAGGTCTTAAAGCATCTCTGTACTTACTAGGTGGGTCTTTAGAAGGAGTGGGCAGTGTGAAGATAGAGAAGGGGTAGAGAAACCTGGGGGCTGCTCTGCTGGGGAGCTGTGCCAGGGAAAGGAGGTTGCAAAGCAGGTTGCTCAACAAGGCACAGTGGGAAGAGCAGGGAAATGGTGACACTTTAACCTGTACAGCTCTGCCACGCAGAGGACATCTGTCAGGGTTTTAAGAAAGGAGCCCTGCTGAGGGGGGACAGTCCCACACCTCCCAGCACCTTGGTTCCCTCAGCATGGGGGGAGGGGCTTTGTGGGTGCCTGGAAGGGGACTGCAACGTGCAGTGGGAGCAGCTTGTCCACTATCCCCATTGTGGTGTTCCCTTTCCCCAGTAGTACCCTACATCTGCAAGGATCACAGGAGATTCTCAGGGACCCCTGGGAAAGGAGACTCTTGTCCTGTCTTGATCCCCATGACCCCATATCTCTGCCGAAGAGCTTTACCCTGCCCCACTGCCACTGTTTGCCCCACAGAAACCTATTCCACACTAATGGTGGTTGAAGGGAGCCTCCTGCCCAATCCTGGCCACCCACTCATCCTGTCCCTCAGTGAGAGAAGGCCCCTGATCCATCAGCTGGAGACCTTGAAGCAGGTCCCAGGATGGCAGGAGTCCACCTGCTGAGGATATAGGCAAGGCTTCCTGCACTGCTGGGTGCAACAGCCACATGTTTTTGTCTTGGTTCCTCTTTTCAAAAACACCAAGGTGCAAACTCAGCAATATCACAGGCAGTCCCAGACTCCTCCAGGGACAGCTGGGTAACCAAGATGTGCAGAGTGCACCAAGGGTGTGCTGGTCACCACATCCCCACTGTGTCCCACCACACACAGTATGGACAGGTCATGGTCTATTGTGCACTGAGAAAACAAGCTGGAGAGTCATGCAACACTTGGGCATGGTTGCACATGCTGGCCTAGTAGGACAGCTTCTGAGTGAGGGGAAGCCACTCTGGGCTGAAGGATATCCTCTGTCGCATGCCTAGCTCTTGGTTTTTAAGTGACAGTGTCTTGTGCTTATGCTCCCTGCGACCAGAGGGACACATTTTCCCTGGGAACAGGCTCCTATGGCCCATATCACACAGTACAGACCCCACTGTCACTTCACTTCAGCAGCTAAGGGTCCTGGTCACATTCTCTGGCCTCTGTCATAGCCAGGGTCTGTGATCAGCAGGTTTCTATAGCCCACACCAGCCCAGTCACAACCCAAAACTGGGTTAGAACAACACAAGTAGATGCTAGTGTAATTACTGTCATCATCTAGCTCCAGAAAGATAATTTTAGAGAAATACTTCAATTCAGACAGATGCAGAGCAACACAAGTTCACAACCCTTAGTCCACAGCTCAGACCCCAGACAGTGCCATGCTGGGTGGATTTCCTAGCCCTCTGGGGGCTCAGCTATGTGAGCCTGCAGATAGCCACCGACTAACTGCTGGGATGAAAGTGTGCAGCCTGTCTAGGAAGAGCCCAGCATAGCCCTGGGGGTGTCCTGGCCTTTCAGCACCAAGGAAGCCCATTTAAAAGCAGTCCCAGCATATCGTAACTCCTGCCCCCCAGGGTCTCCTGGACACAGGGGCTTAGCTCACAGCTCCCCAGGTCTTTGCTGGGCACTAGCACCCATCTCCACTGCAGTGAGGACTAGGCATCTTCACACTCCCCACTCCTTGAAGGACCCTGAAGTGGCTTTCCCAGCACACCCAGGCTTGCTGCCTTCCATACCCAAACAGTGCTTCACCCCGCCACAACCTGACTGATGCCCAAGTGTCTAGGGATCTGCTATGGACATCAGCTCCAATCCTCTCTGATACAGCTACTGCACCCTGCATGTGGTAAAGATGCACAGCAACCCTGCAACATGACTGCAGCAACGCCTGCTCTTACAAGTAGATGAGTGAGGACTCTAACTTACTTTTTTCCCGGGTTTCTCCTGAGAGATCAAGGTCTGGATCTGTCAGCTCCTGTGCTGCCAGCAGAGGTGTGAGGACCAAGAGAAATGTCCATCGCAGGGCCATGTTTGCTTATGCTTCCAGAGCAAGACTGAGGTTTCAGCCCTGCTGGCTGCCTCACAGCACACTCCTCTGATTGCAAGAGGTGCCAGCACAGAAAGGAAACAGTCACACAGAGAGATCACATATGGTGCAAGAAGCTTCCTCATTGGAGAGGGAACCTCCACTGGTGTCAGCACTGCTTTCATTCTTCTCTTTTGTGCACTGGAGTGGCTTCACGCCCCTTTTGCAACCTTCCTCTCTCTGGTCCATTGTCAGAGAACCACAGTTTCCAGTTTATCTGGCAGGAGTAGCTACTAGCCATTACATCTGCATTGTCCTCTCTTCCAGCACAGGTCTCAGCAGTCCCAGAAGGACTTGTGAACTGTGCTGGTTCATGATTGGGATTTTGTAGGAGGAGGCAGCCTCTACACTTATGCAGAGAAGTCAACCAGTGACTACATTAGGTCCACCTTAATCTTCTTACTGGCTGATGTAAATTGTGATAAAAAGGACTTCTGAAGTGCACTGAGGGTTTTAATTACCTGGCAGTGCAGGCCATGGGCAGGAAAGCCAAAGTTTTGACAGAGGTGTCTGGGTCCTCAAGACTGGGCTGAGAGCAGATGCTCAGGAACAAGGTAATGAGAGCCCTGGGAACCTGGAGCCCAAGTGTTGTGGCAGGTTGTGTCCCCAGTATATGCTTGAAGCATGAATGACCATGAAGGGGTGACAAGACAGCAGGGTGAGAAGGTGACCCAGGCATGGCAGTGAGCAGGCATGGGATGGCCTGATGAGCCTGTCTGTGATGCTGGAGGCCAGTGGCACTGGCCATGGCAACAGACCCAAGCTTGAGAGGTGGCCCAGGAGTCGATTGATTTGAGCTCCAGTCTCCCCAGCCGTCCCGCAGCCTTTGCTGGATGTGCTTGCCTGGGAGGAAAACAAGCCCTGAAGCGTTTTCTGAGGCTTCCCAGCAGGGCTGCAGCCCCTTGTGATCATGTTCCTCTTTACTGTGTTCTTGAGCAAGGCCTGGTATCCCAAGCCTGGGGTCAGGCTCTGCTTTCTGCTGATGCACATTCTTCATTTGATTGATTTGCACATCCTGCAACACCTTTAATCAGCAGCATTGGGCAGGCCAGTGTGTGGTGGCCCTCTCCAAATATTCTCTCCAGCCATCCTAAAAAATCTGACTCTGAGCAAACTGTGGCAGACGTCTTGTTTTGCAGGATTTTTTCTGCAATTACGTTGTTTGAAGGCACTCCTGCAGTCTTTTACCCCTGAGGGACAGAGTTGGAGGCTGTCCAGCTACCTACCTTGTGCCTTCCTATGCTCAGAAGGGCAGTTTCAGCCTCTTCTCCCTTTTCTGTATCTCATCTCACAGAATCACAGAATCACAGAATCACCAAGGCTGAAAAAGACCTTTGAAATCATCAAGTCCAGTCTATCACCTAACACCACCACATTGGTTAGACCTTGGCACTCAGTGCTACATCCAGCCTTTCCTTGAACACATCCAGGGATGGTGCCTCCACCACTTCCCTGGGAAGTCTATTCCAAAGTCTAATCACCCTCTCCATGAGGAAGTACTTCCTAATATCCAACCTAAACCTCCCATGGAGCACTCTGAGGCCATGCCCTCTTGTCTTCTTGCTAGTTGCCTGGAAAAAGAGCCCAGCCCCACCTGACCACAACCTCCCTTCAGGTAGTTGAAGAGAGTGAGAAGGTCCCCTCTGAGTCTCCTCTTCTCCAGGCTAAACAACCCCAGCTCCCTCAGCCTATCCCTGTAAGACTTTCCCTCTAGTCCTTTCACCAGCCTTGTTGCTCTCCTCTGGACCTGCTCCAGCACCTCAGTATCCTTCTTGAAGTGAGGGGCCCAGAACTGGACACAGTACTTTATTTGAGGCCTCAGAAGTGCTACATACAGGGGGAGAATGACATCCCTGCTCCTGCTGGCCACACTATTCCTGATACAAGCCAGGATGCCATTGGCCTTCCAGGCCATCTGGGCACACTGCTGGCTCATGTTCAACTGGTTGTCAACCAGCAGTCCCAGGTCTCTTTCTGCGGGGCAGCTCTCCAGCCACTCTTCCCCCATCTCCTCCTGCAACAGAGCTGACAGGGCCAGTGATTCCCCCTCACTCCCTCGCAGGAACATTTTATTTCCTTTGCTCAGATATGAAGCTAACCCACAGAGAGTTTTCCATACCCAAACACACTTGCCCTGGTGGAAGTGCCCTGGGGCTGCAAGTGCATGGTCAGGACCCCCCATTGCAGCAGGGCACATCCCGGGAGTAGCTGTGCTCCACCTCGGGTTGGAGGTTTGTGGGGAGAGGGGAGAAGCAGCTGCTCTTCTGCCTCCAGCAGCAGCAGCAACTCAGGTATCACCTCTTCCTGCTCCTTGATGCATCTGGATCTTTCAATAAATAAGTAAAAGGCTGTGAAAGCAAATCATATCAGTAGGAGTAGGTCCCTCATTGAGACAATCTTTGGAAAATGAGTAGGGAAATTCCATAAATCAGAAAAGACTAGAAAAATCACATCCTCAGTGCTTCTGTGCACCAATCCCAGTGCAATGGCTGTCAGCTCCTATGTTAACAGTACATGGCGTCTCCAAAAGCACTTCATTACCCCATCCAAAACCTCAAGAACCAGAGAGGAAGTGTGGCCCAAGAAGTTGCCAGGAAGCTTTCTTGCTCTCTCACATTTCACACTTCCTCTTGCTACACATCAGAAAAATTCAGCCTTCAGCACAACCTGGGCTGTTGCACAGAGGACAGAGGGGTGCTGCAAACCAGCACCACCTTTCTTGGTGTGTCCAGTAGCTTCTTGCCATGGTCACACAAGGCAACCCCAAAGCCACAAAGAACAGAGGTGTCCCTGGGCTTGTTTGGCAGGTCCCACTGCCTCCCCCATGCCACCCCAGCCAGGGCAGAGTGCACAGGGCAGAGCTGTCCCAACCAGGAGGATGAGCGGGGTGCATCTCAGCAGGGTGTCAGTAGGGAGCAGCACCCTGCTGTGATGCCAGGGTATGGGGACACTGCCAGACGTGTCCCATTTTGCCACAGACCTCAGAGTGTGCTGGCATTTGAGCCGTGTTTCGCAGTAATCTTGCCCCGCGCGCCCCGCCCCCCCTGGGATTTCACTTCCCTGCTGCTGTTTTATTGACCCTGCAGACTTTGGCGCAGATGTGAAGCTCTTGAAGTGTTTGTGAAAAGGGCTACTGGCTGCTTCTACAGGCTGTTCTTTTCTCTCTTTTTTGTTTGTCTTACAGGCTTTTACATCTTACTTGTATGATACTATTTTTTGTCATTTAGACATTACTTCAGCTCTTTGAAGGGCCTCTGTTTCAAATAACCCCTGGCCCTAGGGGTTAGCTCTGCTGTTTCCTCTCTGCTTTTTGACACCAGGAGCCCTGAGAAGCTGCCTTACATCTTTGCAGACTTGCTGGACACTGTGTGACCATGCTTCTTCTCTTAGCTCCCTTTTGTCCAAGGGTCTTCATTTCATGCATTTCCACTTTCTGAAATGGAGCAAGACGCCATTGGACTTGTCAATCTTTGTTGATTATGCAGAGTTACAGAAACAAAGCATGCTATGGCTGTTACTAGGGTAGTGCTTTCCTCAGCCCAGTCCTCCAGAGAGCTCAGTTCCCCATCTTCCTCCCTGGCCTTATGGCGCATGTGGAGCCACTCACAAACGCCTTGCTTGCCTCTGTGTTCTGGTTTGGTAGGTTTTTTGGTAGCGGGGGAAGGGCCCCAGGAGTGGCTCCCGGGAGAAGCTGAGAAGCTCCCCCTGCTCCAAAACCAGCCAGGCAGCCATTAGAGGGACAATAGATGTGCCTCAGCGTTTAACATACGAAAGAACATCTGTAACACCTGAGCAGAGAGGCACCTGGGGGCAGAAGAGCTGTGCTGGAGGGAGAAGAGCAGTGCTGGGGAAGGAGAGTGGTGCTGGTGGTTGGTGAGGAAGAAGGGGAAGAAGGTGCCCAAGCAGAAGTTTCCCTGCAACCTATGGCGAGATGGCAGCTGTCCCCCTGCACTCATGGGGGAACGTGCTGGAACATTCCCTGAAGGCTTCAGAAGGGGTGAACTTGGCCACTGGACTTGGATTTTGTGGCCAGTGGATTTGCTGCCTGTGGACTCTGATTATGCAGCTGTGGAAGACCCCGGCACCAGGGGAGGTGACTGTTCCCAAAGCAGCCTGTGAGTCTGTGGGAAGCCCAGGCTGGAACAGCTCCGGACCTCGTGGGAAGGACTCATGAAGGAGAGGTTCGTGGAGGACTCTCTCCCATGGGAGGGACCCCGTGGGGAAGCAGGGCAGGACTGTAAGGAATCCTTCTTCCTGAGGAGGAAGGAGCAGCAAGAACCACCAGCCTGTGAACTGACTCTAAACCCCATCCCCTGTCCCTGTGCCACTGGGGGGAATGAGGGAGAGAAACCAGGAACAAAGTGATTTGGGACAGGGAAGAAGGGAGGGGTGGGGTAACATATGCAAGCCCTGTTCTTCATCAATTAATGGCAAGCCAAGCAGGAGAGACAGGAACCACAACATCTCTGTGTGGTACAAGCCAGCCATTGGGACACTTGGAGACCAACAGCAGTAGTACTGTTGTTTGTCTTTTCTTTTTGGTTGGGATCCCAGGTCCCAAAGGTGTATCTGTGGTGCAAAGGGACTTGCATCCCTCTTCTAGAGTAAGGACCCCATTGCTGGATTCATTCCTTGGAGAAAAGGCTCCTGCCTGCTGCTGGCCTCCTGCCCACAGCTGGAAGTCAGTCTTTGCACCCACACGTGCTACTCCCCTGCACCATGCTCTCCAGGAGCAGCACCTGCCTTGCCAGTCCTCATCTAAGTCTCTCCTCCACCATCACCCATGGACCACGTGCAGCTGCTAGTGCACAGAGATGGGCTCTTGCCCAATGAACATTGCAGCAAGGACAAATGGGCTCTGCGCAGTAAAAGCTACTCCTGGGCAATGCTGCCACTAAAGTTCATTCAGAAGAAACCTCCTGAGTCTCATTGTACTGATCGGGGTAGTTGCTGAGGCAGAGGAGTCAGTGAAGGGGCCAAGGAGGGAAGTCTGCACAGCAGGCGCCAGCTTGCTGAGCCCCAGGACAATGCTGCAAGTGCAGCCCTGTCCTTCCTCTGGCTGAAAGGGAACTGGCCCGTGCCCCCCAGTCTGGTCCTGCCTCAGCTCTCCAGGCCCACTGCCCCAAGCAGGGTCATGCCAAACAGGGACCTGGGAAGCAGCTGCTGTGACCCCAGGCTGGGACAGCCACCGTGCAGGGACCTGGCCTGTCCCCAGGCTATGCAGTAGCTGGGCTAGCCTGAAAGCTGCATGTTCACCTGTTTTAACATGCACAAACCTCTCGGGAGCTAATATGTGCATGAGCATATTATGAACATATCTTGCTGTCCCCAGAGCAGTGGTCACAGAGGTATTAGAGCCACCTGCACACCCATTCCCATGGGCAGGACTGACCATGCATCTTGCTGCTGGTCTAGAGATGCTCCAGGCCTTGCTCTGCATCTCAGGAGATGTGAGGTGGACATCTGTGCTGGGGTGGCACCTAGTGCTGGAGTGGCACTGGTGCTGGGTTGGCACCAGTGCTGGGGCTGGTGACTGCTCTGCCTTGTGTCTGTGGAGGGCAGAGGTATGTGGGGCTGGCCCTGGCAGGCAGCCTGCCACCAGAAGGTTGCAAAGGGACCCTAGTTGATGGACTGATAAGGCCAGGGACCTGCACCCTTGGCTAAAGAATGGTTGCTGCATTTGGGTTCAGGGAAGTGCCCAAGAGGGATCATGCACACAGCATGACAGTCTTACCTGTTCCCATCTCATCAGAAGGTGCTCACAAGGCACAGCACAGGTACAAACCCCACCCCTAACTCCATTGCCACCCACACCCCACAGCACCCACCTTTCTGCTCCTGTGTCCCAGCTGAAGGGTGCCAAGGGACGCTGAGCTCCCCGTGTCAGGGGCTGGCTGAGCTGCTCTCCCCAGACCAGAGTCAGCTCCAGGACATAGCCTCTGCTGGTGGCTCCTCTCCCTGCCCTGCCTGGCCCCAGCATACTCATGGCCCCATGTCACCACCAGGATCCCACAGCTGATCCTGCAGGGCCACCCAGCCCCAGCAGCAGCACTGGCAGCCACTGCTCCATACACACTGCTGTGTGTCTTCCAGTCTCACTTTTCAGAGTCTCCATTCTCCACGCCCAGTTCCTGACCAGGACAGGCTATCTGATAACCACCAACCAGACCCTGCTGGAGTTTAGCCAGATGACCCCGAAGGCTTCAGCAGCTGTAAACCCTGCAGCAGCAACACCAAATCCAGCCTCTGATACCCTACCCACACCACTATGCCTCCCCTGCATCCAAGGCTGCCTGGCAACAGGCATCCAGTGAGCTGCTCCATGTCTGTGCTGGCAGCACAGGGCAGCTGGAAATCCCCTCTCCCACCCCGAGGATGACTGAGCATCTCGTGGGGCTGTTTGCCAGCACATGGTCCCCTTCCCCATTTGGGCCAGCCCATGCACATAGGGAGAGTGGCCTGACTTCCTGACAGCCCTGATTGTCAACCCCTCTAAGAGATTAATTAAAGCAACCCATGTGTAAGCCCTGGCTGCTCCACACCTCTCCAAGCCAGGACAGGGGACTAAACTGCTTCATTTCTGCATTTTTTCCAACTGTTTTGACTCACTCCATCACTGCAGACAGTGTGATCACATGGTTGCAAAAAAAACCTCCTGTCTGGTGTTCTTGCAGCAAAGGCTGGAGCATCAGGCAGAGCTTTTCCCTTTTTCTGGGAGATATGGAGATGTAAAGGGAAAGATGGGCTTTCGAGGCTCATTTGTGCTGGACTTTGAGATCCAATGCTTGTGTGAGTCCAGGTTTAGAGGCCTGGAGTCCTTCCTTGTGAGTGACTCACAGCTACTGAACCTCGTGGCCAGGTTGTCCAAGGCTCTGAGTCCCAGCCCCACAACCCACCCTTCACCACCTCCTTCCAGGACTGCTGCTCAGGACTTCCTCCCACTGCTTGTGGGTTACAAGTGCCAGTTACAGGCATCTTATGGACAACACCTGGAGCACCCTAGGGAAGCTGATGCCAGACTGAAATGGTGTGAACTCCTCTCCGAAACCTGCTTGGTCCCTTGCCAGCATGCACAAGGACCAAGCCCCTAAAACACTGCCTCCTTGATGCATACCATCATCTGATGATACGATCATAGAATCATAGAATCATAGAATCTGAGGGGTTGGAAGGGACCTCGAAAGATCATCTAGTCCAACCCCCCCTGCCAGAGCAGGGTCACCTAGAGTACATCACATAGGAATGCATCCAGGTGGGTTTTGAATGTCTCCAGTGAAGGAGACTCCACAACCTCCCTGGGCAGCCTGTTCCAGTGCTCTGTCACTCTTACAGTAAAAAATTTTTTTCGGATATTCACCTTGAACCTCCTATGCTCCAATTTACACCCATTACCCCTTGTCCTATCACTGGTCATCACTGAGAAGTGCCTAACTCCATCTCCCTGACACTCACCCCTTACATGGGTGAGGGCTTACGATGTAGCATCTCAGCCTGAACTGACAGCTCTGATAGCTGGGGGCAACCCATCTCCTTCTGCAGGTCTGGTGTTGGTTGTGGTGGATGCAGGATGAAGCTTGCAGTGCCGCATCCCAGCACAGGGAACCCTGGGACTCTTCCCAGCGATGGGCTGAAATCACAAGGCTTCATCGCAGGGAGCTCAATCAGCACCTTTTTTATTAATATGCATCATAAATAAAGAAATAAATAACGGCGAGACACCTCGTTCTAATGGGGAAATACAAATTAAATACGGCGCAATGTCTGCGAAGCGATGTACAAGCAGGAGGTAACCTTGCAAGACCAGGGCCCCTCGCCATGGGGAAGCCAGGCCAGGCAGAGCAGCGTCAACCTGGCCAAGGCACCAAATACTGGCATGGCCTTTTATTAACACTGTTCCCCACCAGAAGGGCAGGTGAATATCCCCAGCAGGCAGCATGAACATGGCAAGGAAGGGGTTGACTGGCATTACCTCTACCGAGGACCCCAGAACCCCCAATATCCCCTTGTGCTTGTGCACAACACTCCTCCCCCCCCCACCCCCCCACCCCATGGCACTGCTCAGCAAGACCAGAAACCCTATGCCAAGGGGAGCACCCTCCCACCCCTCCTCCCTGGATCCCTCTGGGAGCACCCCCAGATCTACCTGCCGGGAGCACTGCCCCCAACTCCAAAGAGCATCCCTAACCCAATCAGGGACCCTGCCCTCATCCCCTCCCCTCCAGCCCCCCTCCACTGAGCTTCCTCCCAGGGCTTCCCAAGCACTGGCTCCCAGCAGTGTGGAGGGCATGGGGCCACCCCCCAAAGAACCCATCTCTGTACAGGGTGGCACTACCCATCCCAGACCTACCTAACACTGAACATTCACACACCCTCCTCACAACCCCACACACCTTTCTGCTCTGCACGCACACATGTCCCCTGTCCCCCTCCTCTGGCTGTAGCCAGACACAGCCCCCAGCCCAGCAGGGTTACAGTGCCAGGCCACTTGGCCTGCTACAACCCACCACACACTGCTGTTACACATTAGGACAGGGCTGCTCCTGCGTGTGAGAGCCTACCTTGCAGCCCCCCATCAAGCTGCAATGCAAGCCATCAGCCCAGCCTTGCAGAGACCTCAACAACACACGGTGCTCCCATCCCTGTGGCTGACAACACCAGGGATGCTGCAGGCTGCAGTTGGCACTGCCACCTCCAGAGAGGGGATGGCCAGCATTCTGCAGCCTCCAGCATGAAACTGAGCTGGGCAGTCCTGCCCTGGCAGGGACTGCTTGGGTTCCTGGTATGGAAGAGTCCATGCCCTAAGGGTGCTGGAGATGGTGTGGGGTGGAGGGGGCTCAGGCAGTCCCCGGTGTGGCTGCATGCATGGTGATGCCTGGCAATATGAGGTGCAGCTCACAGAAGACCCTAGGGGCTGAGCTGGCCTTTGGCAGCTGCACGAGGAGGAGCAAGAAGGAACCACCTACGGTTACTGTATTCTGTAATGGCAAGAAAGGTAAGAAACTAGCAAGAAGCTGTGTCTGTTCCTCTGGCAGGGTGGGCTTCCCCAGAGGATCCTCAGAAGCCCACCGTACTGTGCTTAGCCTCCCAGCCACGTCAATAGTCCTCGTCCTCCGGGTGGGTGACGTACATGATGGGCACCAGTCCCTTCTCGGAGCCGAGGCTGCACTGCAGCCAGTCACCATCCACCTTGGAGATGACTTGCAGAATATCCCCTTTGTTGAAACTCAGTTGTCCTGCCTCGGTGGCAATGTGGTGGCAAAGGGCTTTCACCTCACTGCAAGCAGAGGAAGGGGAGTAAGAGTTAGCTTGCCACAGGAAACTCACCCCACTGAAGCCCAAGTGCCACTGCAGACACAGAAAAGTGAGGAAACCACCTTCCCAGACAGGCTTCCAGCTGTCCCCCAGCTCCCCCTCACCTGAAGATTGGGGTGAATGGATGCATAATCTGCATCACACCAAGCTCTGGAGCATCTCCTGGTCATAGAATCATAGAATCATAGAATCATAGAACCATAGGGGTTGGAAGGGACCTCTAAAGATCATCTAGTCCAACCCCCCCGCCAGAGCAGGGTCACCTAGAGTACATCACACAGGAAGGCGTCCAGGCGGGTTTTGAATGTCCTGGTCTACAAAGTATAAAGGGAGCCAGGTGAACTGTGATGGGCACAGCCATGCCAACCCCAACCCAACACATCCCAGCACTTGCAGGATGGCCACATGGTGCCACTCACCATGGAGGGTGAGGAGACAGCCCCCGAGCTGGCCATGCCTCAGGGGGCACTTCAGGTGGCTCTGGCTGCGGGGGCTCTGGCTCAGGAGCTGCTTCTCGCCACATGCTTGCCCCCACTGTCTGGGCCACCAGCTGGAACACCGATTTGTCCAAGCTCAGCCAGCCAGAGGGCAACCTGCAAGGAGAGAGAAGCAGGTAGCAGCAGGGAAGCATTCCTGGGGGGAAGGGGCAGCCACTCTTACGGCAAGGTCATGCCTTAGAGGTGTGGCTGTGTGCACAAAGTGCAGTGTGGTCCCCAGAGTGTCTCTGGGTGGGGAGGGCCTAGCATCCTCCAGACACACCGTGGTCTAGACTGCAAAGGCCATTTCCAGTGACTGCAGAAACAGTCAGGGTATAGATGGAGAGGCAATGCTGGGAGGTCTCAGCTGTGTGGGAGAATGTCATGCCTCCTCCTCACCTGTTGTGTGCAACAGGGATGGCTGCATGTTCTGTTCTCAGTACACGTTTTTGGGAGGGATGAGGAGATGATGGAGGTCATGCAGAAGGGGCCCTTCCCTTGGGGAGGGAGCTTAGGAGCTGAGGCAGTGGTATACCTCAGGCAGAAGAGGAAAGCCTGTGGACTCAGTAGGAGCCAACAGGAACAATGGTGTGGGAGGAATTAAGGCAGGCAGGCTGACAGGGCTGGGCAAGGGTGACAGACTTCTCCATTCACACACTCTATGTACCACTGTGGTGTAGTCCAGCAGTCAGGTATTTGCCTGACTTCCACCTGCACTGCTGCAACCCCAGCATAACCAGCCCCTTCCCTTTACCTGTTCGGCTGTCTGGGCTCCTTTTGCACCTTCCGGGACCCAAACAAGTGGCCCCACTTGATGGGCTGGCTGTCCTCTGAAGCACTGGTGCTGCTCTCCTCTTGTGCTGCTGCTGCTCCTGCTCTTTGCTGAGCCCCCTTCTCCTTGCTGCGCTTCAGCTCTGTCAGCACAGAGTCTGGGGGGCTGCCCATCCAGAAAGGCCAGCTCCGTTCCTTCAACTCTTCACCGGCTAGGACCTGCTGGGGCTTTTCCAAGGGCTCCTCCCCAGCTTTAGGACTTGGCTTGCTGGCAGCCTTGGGCCTCTCCTCCAAGGTGCCTTCTGCAATGGGACAAGCCTCTGCACCCTCCACCACCCCTTCGCGGGGGGGTGGTGCCTTGCGGGTCTCTGCTGGCCTGGGCCCAGCATTCAAAGCCACCTTCTTCTTCTCACAGTGGATGAACTTCGAGCCTTCAGCTGAGCCCTCAATGTAAATCTGAGAGCTCTGCATGAGCTGGTACCACCAGCCCGCTTGCTTGTCCTTCTTCCCTTCCCACGTGCTCTCTTTCACCTTCCTCCGCTCTTCCTCCCTGTCACCATCCCCGCAGGAGGCCCCCACCCCCTTGACCCTCTCACTGGCAGCTTGCTGGGGGCTGTGGCCCGGTGAGACGTCTCCAGCTCTGGCACCCACTTTGCACACATCAGACGCGCTGCTGCAGCCATCGGGATCCTCACTGCTGCCCCGTGTCCGCATCAGCTGCAGGGTGGAGTGAGCAGAAAGCAGCAGGTCCTGCTTCACACGCAGCAGCTCCTTTTGCTGCTGCTGCTCTTTGCCCATCTGCATCAGGTGGTGCTCGAACAGGAGGTCCAGGTTGAAAGGAAGCAGAGAGAGAGGCTGGAGCAGGAGCAGCAGTTCCTCAAAAAGAGGCTGGCACACGCTGTGAGACAGGCACAAGAAGCCCACAGGCTGGTAGTGTGCCAGGATGATATCTGTAGAGCAGAGACAATCATTAGAGGAGAGGCCCTTGCCACCTTTGCCAAGCCACAAGAAGGGGCTGAAGTGATGGGGAGAGGAGCTGGACACAACAGCTGTGGCTGCAGTGCAAGGCTCCGCACTGGGTCAGGGAGCATCAGATGCTCTGTGAGCTCTGGGCAAAGTGGCCCAGGTCCTGCTTCCAGCTGCACCTGCAGCTAGGACCTGTCTCTCAGCCTATCCATCAGGATGACCTCTGCCACAAAATACCACCTCTTCCCTACCTCCTGGAGGTGGACAAGGAACTGCAGATCTTGCCAGTACCAGTCCCTTGCAGAGAGAGGTCTCAGGGACAGCTGAATACAGTTAACTCCAGGAGCTGAGCTGTGGATCCTCACAAAAAATGAACTGGCATTTGTACCTGCAGCATTCATCCTTCACTTAATTTGACCACATCAGCAGAGTCCCCTGCCCCCAGGCTTTCTTGTCAGGTCTCACTCCCAGGGAGACAGTTGGGAATAGGATCCGCAGCTAATTGGGCCCAGTGAGATAACAAACTTTCTCCACAGGCAGAACTTGCACCTTATCTCCAAACCCTTTGCTTAGCCTACATCATCCTGACAGCCCTAACTATTGCTCACACTTCCAGCTGTTATGATGGCTTGAAAAAGATGGTCTTCTTCTGCTCCAAAAAAACCCAGGGTGCTTCTCTTGTCACACTGCTCAGTACAAAGGCAGGTCTATCCTTCTGCTTGCTCCACAGAGCAGTGTTGACT
Source organism: Apus apus (assembly GCF_020740795.1). Lineage (NCBI taxonomy): Eukaryota > Metazoa > Chordata > Aves > Apodiformes > Apodidae > Apus > Apus apus. Next base: position 10,984,179 of record NC_067312.1, on the reverse strand, counting down.
GCACACACAGGCCTGGGAAGTGTCTGCTGTCAGCTCCCAAACCTGCCAGAAGATACCGGGCTGGACTCGAGGCAGTGCATGGGGCACAGGCTGAGCCAGCAGCAGTCTCAGAGGATCCAGCAGGTCAAGGGTGTCTGTCTCACTGAGCACTTTAGCACTTAGTCATACTGCTGCTAGGCATCAGGCACCTGGGTCATGCTGCTGTGTTATCTGCATGCTCTAGAAATATTTCTGGTTTAAAAGACAGATAAATCTAGTTAAATCTGTTTTGTGTTTGTCAGGACATTTTTCCTTTTCTTTGCATTTCCCACCCCCAAAGGGTTTCAGCTAAGTATGCGCATCTCCAGATATACAAAGCTCTCAGGCACTGGACAGGGCAGGCAAGTATTTGAGGAGGGTTAGGTCTTGTCTCCTGCAAGAAGACTGAGGGATCTGCATTAGCCTGGGTACTAGCTGCATCTGGGAATGGCATGGCAGGCGAGGTGCAGGTGGAGGGAGCTTTGACTTCCACCTTGCTCTCTTGAGCTGAGCAACATTCCAACAACATGTACACTGGGACTGTGTGGAGTCTAGTCCTTCAGCTCAGAGCAAAGGCAGCTGCCTAGGCTGAGAGACCACCAAGAAACATGTGTGCAACCCACAGACCTCAAGCTCCTACCTTCATGGTTGTAGAGGTGGTTGAACCAGAACTCCAAGGACCGGATACTATAGGAAGTGAAAACAAGAAAAGAGAAAGTTAAAATCAATTAATCCCCTTCATCCTAGCTGTTCTATAAGAATAAGGGTGGCTGGAAAAGGGAATTTACACAGCATGAACCTGTGGACCTCAAGACCTGGTGAAAGGACAGTGGTTCACTCCCATCAGCGTACACTGACCACAGCCACCCAGCCTGTCATGGAGCCACGCAGTTTGCTTCACACAAGGCATTGTGCAATCACAACCTCTAACAACCTTGTTTCCAGAAGTTTCCTCACCATAGTTTAGTCCCTACATCTTTGGCAGAGCTTTGCTTTGCTGAGAGGGGTCACACGGAAGAGGCAAATAATCTACAAACATGAGACCATTGCTGCAGGCTTGGCCCAAAGTGTGCTGGCATTCTGTGGCAGCAGGGGAGAGCTGGGCCACCCTCAGCAGGGAGAGCAGGGCAGAGCTTGCTCCTGCTTGTAGGGGTTTTTCTGCATTTGGAGATCTTGGGGACTCTGTTGTCACTGCTCTTGCTGACCACTGAAGAGAAGCAGAGAAATACCATCCTAGCAGCACTCATCCCTGCACCACTGCCTTCTTCTATTTAACAATGAGTGTACTGTGCACACCCCTCATCCAGTGTGGAAGAGTCAGCCTTGAGTCCTGGACCAGGGCAATTTCTCCTTCAGAGCCTCATGCACTGGGATGCACTGCAGCTCCAGGAAGCAGTGATATAAGCAGGGATTTTCAGGAGTAATTTATGCATGTCATGTCTATCCCTGTATGAACCCTGACAGACAGACTCTTCCCACTTCATATTTTGGGGCTAAACCAAGCTCACAATGCTCTTCAGTGGGCTACAGCCACACCTGCTCAGTCCTGGCCTGGCAGGGTAGGTTTTGATCCTTCTGAACTTCCTTAAGGCTCAAAGCTTCTTCCACCCCTCCCCTATAGCTGGGGTGCAGCTTCCCAGGTTACTTAAGCCTTTTAACTGGCAACTGTGCCTGCATCCAGTCAAGGACCAGAGCCTGCAGCCATCTCAGGGAGCCTGCTTACTTGAGGAGGCCAAAGATGAATGCGTTGAACCTCATGGTGTGGTTGGTGAGCTCTGTGTACTGGCTGATCTTGCTATAGAGGCTGTTCAGCAACTTAGTAGAGGGGCCTGTGGAGAGAAGGGAAATATTTACATTAGTTGTGGTCAGCAAACCAAAGAGCACCATGGGAAGCAGTACCAAGGGAAAGACAGTCATTGGCTGGGTGCCCGTGCCTGTATGTGCATTGTTCCTCCACCAGAGAGTTTCAGTGCCACCCAGATCTGCTCCCCAAACTTCAGGGACAGTCATGACCCTTGGCTCAAAAGCAGCAGGTAAACAATATTGTGGTGGGTGGTTATAATTTGGGGTGTCTGCAATCAGAGCTGAAGATTTTCCACAAACAGGCTAGAAGGATTCCCAGCCCTGGATTTAAGCTCTTCATGATGCAGAAATCACTGTGGTCCTGCCATCTGTAACCTCAGAAAGGAGTTCTCCTGGATAGTGGCCACTGTTACAATCTGGTGTTCAGTTTGGTAGTAGCAGAGGGTGCAAGTATTTTGGGAATGCTTAAGACAAGTGAGCTGTGTGTGCAAATTTTCTCACAGATCAGTTTGGAGCACAACTCTGCCTTATATAGTGGCTGTGCAGGGCTAAAGGTGAAGGTCTAGATACTTCCTGAAAAATTAGAGGGGAAAAAAGTGCATTATTTTTGGGAATTTTTTCTTCTTTTTTCACAGGCTAGAGCCTCTTATAGGAGAGTGTGGACATTTCAGGGGAAGTGTCAATAAATATTTGGGCAGAATAGTGCAGTGTCTCTCCCACCTTGCAGCAGAAGGTCAAGCTACACCCTATTCCATGCAGGGAGCTGAGTATTGTTCTGCATCCCCTTTCTTACAGCCTACCTTCCCCAGCAGCTCCCAGCCCCAACACAGGAGTACCACAGAGCAGTGGGCATCCCTGCACACCCTCCATACCTAGCTGGGTGGATGCCTCCACCACGCTCCAGGGGATGTTCCTCCTCTGGCCAATGATCATGTCCAGGACGTAAGCCTTGAGCCCGTCACTCAGGATGTCCCGGACAGCAGGGCACAGGTACTTCAGGATGAGATGCCCCACGTTGGGGCTCACAGAGCTGTTCCCAAGTTTGGCCTAAGGGACAACAGGCAAAAAGGAGAGTGCTGTTAACTGCTCTACAAGGCATGCAAACAGTCCAGCCCCACTTGACTACTACAGGCACCCATCAGGTAACAACCAGGCTACGATGGTGCTCAGCTGCTCCTGGAGCAGGCAGGTGCTTCCCCTTCACCCTTCCTCACTCATAGAACAGTTCTGGATTGTTTCCTGCAAGGTCTTCCCCAGGCTGGGATGAGGCAACAACTTGGGAAAAGAATATCTCTGCTTGGGAAGAAGATATCCCACTTGCAAGGGATGTCTAATTCTGACTACAGGTATAACAAGGCTGTCCTGTTGGAAGCAGAAAAGAGTAGGGAATTTTTATCCAGCTGTAGATTTTGCTGTTTCTATTTTTGAAGCAGGAAGCAGCAAGCGACAGAAGAACTCGTAGCACTGACGGGTTAAGGAACACTTAACTCAGTGATATCAGAGCTATAATTCCTAGGGATTACTATAAATAAACAGACTGAGGCAGGGAGAGCAAAATGGATGGACAGAGCCCAGGTTGAGGCGAGGAAGCACCTAAGAGCCCAGCATCAGCAGAGAAGGGTCATATCCTGCTGCATTCAGTCTTGGAGCTGCTGAGGGGTCAATCTGAAGGGGTCAGCCCCAGGCCTTGCAAGTTATGTTGGTGGTCCCAGGCAGTTTTGCTCAGGGCACAGATTTTACCAGCTGAGCTGGAATTACACTGGCCAGTTGGCACAGGTCCACAAAGGCCCTGAACTGAGACTGAACTCCTGGGTCAGGAATAATCCCATCAGATCCATTCAGCGTGGGAGCATCAGGGACCGTGCTGCCTTTTGACAGGTGAATGCTCAGCCCTTGGCACACTGATGCCTAATGAAGCCCCAGGTCAAAACCACAGTGTTGTCTAGTAAGGCAAGTAATGGGGGAATGTTGCAGTCATTCCCCAGATCAACACTGCAAGAATAGGAAAATCACTGTGAAGCCTTAAAGAGCTGTGGGTATCCCAAATAGCTCTGGTTAAGTGCACAGCAATCTCTGCATCAGCGAAAATTGCAATTAGGGGGAAAATTACCCTGGGCTCTGAGATAAGAGTGAATGGGCTTGGAATCTGTCCCAGTCAGGTTTCTCCTTGCGGATGGTACTCCAGGAGAGTTGTCATGTCCAAATAGTGTCACATTGCTGCCCCAGGGTCCCCCACAGCTGAAGAAAAGCATTCAGCTTTAAGAGGAGGCACCAGAAACACACTGGGTTTGCACAGGACTGTAAACACTGCCTGGTACAACCAGAAGGGAGCTTGCTCTGCTTCTGCGTTATTCCAGAACAGGGAAACACAGGCCAAAGACAGCTCCACAGGCAACCTAGATGTACTCTGAAGTTAGTGTGTTCGTCGTAAGGGCCATGGGGGGTGTCCACCTGTCCCAGGTGTGCAACGACTGATGCACATTTTATCATTATGGAGGTCTGTGACACATGGAGGGACTGAGGACACTGCACTGTCTTGGGATGGTTGGAGGAGAAACACAATTCTCCACTATATGAGAAATTTCCCTACATTTGACAGTTTTTAAGGCTCAGCTTGACAGGATGCTGAGCCATCTCATTTAAACTATATTATTACCTAGAAAGGCTGGACCAGATGATCCTTAAGGTCCCTTCCAACCTGGCATTCTATGAGAAAAGAGCTAGTGTACTGAATCAGACCAGAAGTTCAGCTAGCTGGCTTTGTATTCTCTCTCATAAAAAGCCACAAATAAGTACACAAGAGTCAAACCTCAGCAAAGATACATAATACCTCCTCTTAATACTCTCCCTACTCTACAACTACTTTTGACTCAGAGACTACCTAAGCTGGACATTATTCCTATGTGTTTAGTAGATCTGAATGGATTTTCCTTCTCTGTATTTTTTCCATCTTGCCTTAAATCCACATAATCTTTTAGCACCCCTGGTGTCATGCAGAAAGAACTTTCACAGGTTTACAGTATTCTCTGCTGTGAAGACAGGCTGAGGGAGTTGGGGCTGTTCAGCCTGGAGAAGAGAAGGTTTCAGGGAGACCTTATAGCACCTTCCAGTACCTGAAGGGGCTACAGGAAAGCTGGGGAGGGGCTTTTCACCACAGAGGGCAGTGATAGGACAAGGGGTAATGGTTTTAAACTGAAAGAGGGGGGATTTAGGTTAGAGATCAGGAAGAAATTTTTCACCGTGAGGGTAATAAGGTGCTGGAATAGGTCAACCAGGAAGGCTGTGGCTGCCCCATGCCTGGAGGTTTTTAAGGCCAGGTTGGATGAGGCTTGTGCAGCCTGGTCTAGTGTGAGGTGTCCCTGCTCATAGTAGGGAGGCTGGAGGTTGGAACCTGATGATCTTTGAGGTCCCTTCCAACCATAACCATTCTATGATTGTATGATTCTACAATTCTGTGTACCATCACCTTTGTTTTATTCTCAGTAGTGCTACCTTCACTGGACTACACGTAGTTTTTGGACTGGAAGACAATGGAGAAGTAATCTTTCTCCATCCTTTTTATGTCACTCATTAAGCAAGACTTACCTTCACCCCTGGATCTCTGCTGGTTCCAAAGTGAGCCACAATTAGGTCAACAGCAGTGTTGATTGCCTTCACGAGACCTAGAGGGAAAGACCAAGTTGGAGAACTACCTGAGGGGCTTCAAGGACAGGCCCTGACCAAACACTTCATGAAGAAATCAGGCATGGGCATCTCAAGCCTGAGTCAGTGCCTGTGCCCTCTCTGTCAAAAACATGCAGATCCTCTTCTAAATCTTCACCAATTCTAGCCTTGTTGCTTCCAACACTCACCTATCACCCTGACAGTAGGGCAACCTATAGAAGTGGCTAAAGCATAAGACACACATATTCCCAAGAGACGTGGACCACCACTTCCACACACCATCCCCTGAGGTAGCCGAGATGAGGTCTGAAGAAATGAGTCTTTTGCTGCTTTGATCCTACAGGGCAGCATTTGGCAAGCTGTGTCATCACCTTCAGTAACAAGCCAGCGGTGGGTAACCTGACATCTGCATCAGTCTGATGCAGGAACAGAAGTAGAATGGAAGGGAAAGCTGCCATCTGGTAATCACCAACACATAGCTGGGAAAGGCAAGGGAACCTTTCTGCACATCTCTTGCCTCTGAAGTGGTACTGAGTCAGCTGTCAACAACTCAGTCCACAACCTTGTCTCTAGATTGGTCTCATCATGGCCATATCTCATCCTGCTTTGTAATCCCTTCTCCCACCATTTTACATGAACACTTTACCATGTAGGACCCGACAGACCTTCTACCTACATTACAAAATCCCTGGCTAGTATTTCTGCAGCATCACACAGATTCACAGGTCTACCCTTATAGGCTGCGACAAAGGGTGACAGCATCTCCTGCCTTAAGGCCATACTCTGATGCCTGCCCTCTCTGACCTTTCTGGTGGACTTAAGATCCATTCTAATCATACCTCCCGGGACAAGCAGCTCAAACATACTGTGTAGCAAGTTGCACGGTGCAGAAATTACAAGAACCCCATGTAGCAACCAGGATCAGACCAGGAACACGTAGTTATGATGTTACAGTACAGAAGGGCAGGGAAAGAAACATTACGTCTACAGAGATAAAACGGAGAGAAGTATAGCTCACTTTATGCTTTGCTACACCACACTCTTGTCCAGGAGAGACACATGGACTCACCCTTCTTCTGCAGCAAGTCGATGGAGACAGACTCTGTGTTGCCATCTGGGGAGAGGCAGAACTCGGCAGGGGGTTTCTCTGCTAGCGAGAAGTAGTCAGGGAAGAAGTCAGTGTAGGTCAGCTGGAGTTGCCTCATAGACTGTCCTGTAGGGCCAAGACAGTGGGAAGAAGGATCAGCCCCAAGCCCTTATATCAAAGCCTCTCCTACACCAATTGCTTTTCCCAGATGCAGCCTGCACCAGCAGCAGTCTTCCCTCCAGCCATCCAAAACTGAGAGGCTTTAAGTGTGTTACTCTCCCAGCAATGGACATGAGCCTGTACAGTTCAACCCTACAGCCCACCCAACATCTAGCTTCAGCTTGGCTGGGAGCCTGTGGGTACCAGAAGATTCTATGGCAGGTTCATAGGCTAGTGCTAAGGGAAACCTTGCTGCACCAGACTGTCAAGTGTGCTGTGTGGGAAACCACAGCAAGAGGGGTCAAAAGTAGAGCACAGAGAGAATCCCTCCAACATTGCATGAAGGAGGGACGGAGAAACTGTTTGGGTTAGCAGAGTGAGGTGTAGAGCTTCAGGGCTCAAAAGTTAAGCCAAAAGCAGCCTGTGCCTCTCAGCCCTCCCTGCACAGGTTTTGGAGGACAAAAGACCTTAAGGGGCAGAGCATGGAGAAGAAAGAGCTCCATGGCAGCTGCCCCACGAAAGCTACAGGCCCACACATAGCATGCTGTCAGGGTTGGGGCAGATGGGCAGACACTGAGTGGCACCGACACGAGATCCCCAAGGGCTACAGCTCCTGTGTGAGACATGGACTTCCAGCTGGACACAGCCCAGCAGCACCTGCTGAGGCCTGAGCAGGCTCTTGGGCCGTTCACTTTGCCCTTCAACCCAGCCCAGTGACGGACCTGACTGCTCTCCGTTGAGGCTCCACACAGGTTGTACCCATCAGTGTGGCAATTTTCACCCTCCTCTCATGGCCCCTCGGCCTCACTGTGAGCGGATGCATCATCCCTCCTGCTCGGAGCAGGCAGAGCTGTGATGAAGCCAGGCTGAACCCAAGCCCCAGGGTCACCTCCCAAGACCCCCCAGCAGACGGGTGATGCGCACCGTTCAGCTTGCAGTGGAAATGGCTGCTGTTGAGAGCGCCAGGGAGCTCCAGGATGGGGTTGCTCCGGTTCAGCCGAGGCTCCTGCTGCCTCCGGTCTAGGTTGCCTGCTAAGCCGGGCAGCCCAGAAACGCGGTCCAGACCCAGGGGGTTCCTCCGCCTGTACTCCCGCCACTTCAGTGCTTGTGGGGAGAGGTGGTTCGCTGGGATGCCGCAGGCAGTGAGCACCAGACAGGAGGACACAAGCAGACAGGAGAACGTGGAGGGGAAGCAGGGTGAGAGAGGACGGGAAAGAGGAAGGACAGAAGAAGAGAGACAGCACACTAGTTAGAAGTCCAGCAGTGTTTCAGGACGTTAGCACGCAAACATGAAGGGAGCTGGAGGCCACAGCTTGGAAGGGCAGGGCAGGAGCCTGGGTGGCCTTGTGACTGTGGGCATAGAGGGAGCAGGTTTTGGGTGCAAGCACCTAGCATGGAGTGCTGTAAGATCAGCAGCTCGTGCTGCCCTGTCTGGAGACACAGTGTTGGAGTTGGGACTGGAGGGACATGCTCTTAAGTGTAGGGCTTTTTCTAGGCAAAGTGATGGTAGTGGCTGTGGGGCACTGCAGTCTAGATGCAATTTTGCCCTGGGCTGTGGCTATGAGAAAGGGTGGTAGTACAGGAGCAGCCTCAGTCATAGGGAGCTGGAGATGTTCCAGACTAGCACATCCTGGTGGGTGGGTACCTACCATTAAGAGGCCGTGTTCCCATGCTGCTCAGGGGACCAGAGCTGCTGGTCTCACTGCCACTTCTCCAGTGGGGATCTGTGTAGCCTCCCACTCTGCTCACGGGCATACTGCCCATCGAGAGGGGCGGGAGGGACCCACTGTGGAGTCGGTACTCAGAGAGTGGTGGGCTTGGCTCCAGTGGTGCCTCGTTCTTGGGAACTGGCTTGGGGTTCTCCTTTTGCCTCAGGGCATCAGCTTTGGTGGCTTGGGAGGGCTGCACGGCACTGAGAGCAGGGGAAGACCTCGCGGGGAGCAGGTTGGCAGAGATGGGGCAAGACCTGCTCCTGGGGGGCTGGCTCTCTCCAGCTCTTTCCACAGCGGATGAGGAAGAAGAGTCCACGCTTTGAAAGAAAGGCACGTTGCATCGCACGGGAGAGTAACTCCCCAGGGGGGACGGGCGGGTTGTCTCGGGTGCAGGCTTCTTACTGCAGCCATCACTGCTGCGGGAGGCAGCTCCATCTGCCGAGCGCTGGGTCAGCAGCGCGCTCTGGGCCTGGCTCCCCAGCCCCGCCGCCTGCTCCGCTGAGGTGGCCGAGGCTGAGGACTGGGAATTCGAAGAGATCTGCTGGCTGGCAGGCCGGTTGCTGGACAAGCTGTAGAGCTGGGAAAGGCTGGAGGCAAAATGGCTGTGCAGGGCACGAGCCTTGGGTGGCTTGCTGAAATGGTGCTGGAAAACAAAGGGCTGGATGGGCAGAGTCGTGGGGCGCTGGTCCTTGCTGTAGCGTACCACAGGCTTGCTGTCTGTGCCACCACCTTTGGGGAGAGAAGGGAGACAAGAGTGTAAGGACGGGCAGAGGGACAGTCATCATCAGGCCAGCATCATCAGATGGGAATGTGCTTCTCCAGTGCAGGAGAAAGAGGATGAGCTAGTGGCCAGTGACATGGGGAGAGTGGCTCAAGTCTGGACTGGTTACACACATCATGTGCTGGCAGTGTGGCCCAGATGCAGTTTCCAGCTGTTGACAGCTCTGGAAGAGCAGAGCACTACACTAGGAGCTGTTTGTCCTGGTAGGATCACCAACTCCACATCCCTTCCCCATCCCTTGTTCCCAAGACAGGACAAAGCCATGGCCCCAAGTGCCTGTCCTTGACTGCTCCTGCCCAAGCAGCACCACAAAGCACCATGGCTCAATGCACTGGGTTCAGCAAGATTTCTTATGCCAAAGGACCCGCCCCTCTCACAGGTGCTGAGAGCTGACCCAGCCAAGCACAATCATTACATGCAGTAGCACCACAGCTCAGCATCCCACAGTGCACTCAGTGCAGTCAGAAAGGCCATCAGCTTCCCCTTCTCCCTCCCTCTTCTCTCTTGCACATAGTTCCTTTCATCCCCCTTCCTGCACCAGACCCAAGAGGGATGTTCCCAACTGAATCAGGACCACAGCAGAATTAGAAGAGCTTCCAACCCTGGAAAAGGCAGGTTGGCTCCACCAAATGATCAGCAGACGTGTCCTAAGGGACTGTGCTGGGCTGATCTACGTGTGCATGCTTCCATCCCCTGGTGAGGCCACACTATCCTGAAGGACACACCTGAAGCCTGACACACTGTGCACAACACACTCCACACTGGATGCACACACAGGACTGACTGGGATCCCTGATCCACTGCATCCCAGCACAGCCTGGCACCTCCTGCCTTATCTCTCCCCAACTCTTCCAGCTCACAGCAAATCCTGGGACACAGCAGACCCACCCCAAGAACAGCCCTGGTGTTCCTTGCTGCCTGTGGAGGAGTGCCTCCCCTATGGCCATCCTTCAGCAGGGCTTGATTTCCCTCCGGTCCCTTTGCAGATCCCCTAAGCTTGCAGCCTGCTCCCAGTGGATGTGAGAAACTCTGCCTCTGTCTCCAGCCACAGGCAGGAGCAGTGTGCACAGTGCTAATGCCTGTCTTGCTGTCACAGTGCAGAGGAAAGGACCATAGCAAGGGGTGCAGGAACTGCTGGGATACACTGATCTGAAGCCTCCTGTCTGCCCCCTCCTCCCTGAGCAGCTCTTCCTCCTTCCACGCACTCCTTCTGCAAACCAGGAGGGCTGCTCCCACTTGGCCTTCTCCCAGCAGAGATCTGCCCTCCCTGCCATCCCACACCAAGCACATGCTGAAGACTCAATAAACAAACAGGACAATGCCTAAAAAACTCCCGCTCCAAAGGCAAAAATTTCTCCCACATCTGCCACGGCAACAAATCATATGTTCTTCCTATCTCCTGTCAGAAATCTCTAGGGAATTATATGGTGACAGTCTGGTCCTTAGCATTTTTATGGCTATCTATTGCAGCAGTCTGGTCAGAGTCCCATTTTTAGATGGGCTCTTACCTGTGAAGCAGGTACATGAACTGTGTAGGGCAGAGAGAGAGGTTTTCTGCCATGCTGGAGAAATGGCAGTACCTCTGATGGGGCTCCTGCACAGCCTCCTCACCAGGACAAGTGATGCTAGCATCAAGGTGGAAAGCAATTAATGTATTACAAGCTTTCCTGCAGAGGCAGCTGGGACAACCACCCTCCGTAAGAACTTAATTTTCTGCAATGCAATGCACTGTGAAGGACATGGCTGGGATATGCCAAAAGTGACATGCAGCTCCTCTAATCTCTGCAGAACTCATACTGTATCTACCAGCAGAGACTTCGTGAGCTCCTTGACCCTGCACTGAGAGCAGACTGCTAGCTATGTCTCTTTCCTCCCCATCTCTGTACCACGTGGCCCCAAAGAAGAAAGGCTAAAAACTCCTCAATGGTTCCCTTCCCTTCCTCTGCTGGAAAGACAGCTCTGCTCAGCATCTTCACATATCTGTCTTAGGAGCTAAAGGCAGGTGATTCTCCTGGACTAGGAGAGTACAATGCCCTGGCAGGGAGACAATCCACCAAGCTGTACAGACCCCAAATGCTAATGCCATGTCCTCCCCTATGTGATCTAAGAGGTTTTCACAAAACCCCAAGACACTTTAGAAATAGAAGGACAAGACACTTGCACTGATTTGGGTCTGAAACAGGGCTTTTTTTCGTGGGAGTGGTGGACCAGGAAACAAGCTGCATCCATTGCTGTGCAGCTTTCTCTGCTGCTCCCCTCATGTCCCAAAGAGCAGCCACTCTTTTTACTTGTCCATTCTGCCTAGTTTGGCTCCTTACCATCTGCTTGGGCTCTAACATCTCTTTGTCCATGGCCACTGGCAAAGCCACCTGAAAAGCTGGCATCTGCCGCCGTCAGCAGGGAGAGAGAGGCTTGCTCACCTGCCCCATGCCCACTGGGGACCTTCTCACTGGAGAGTGAGTCTTTGGTGGAACACAAAGCCTGGCTGTCCCCAAAAGCGTGATTCAAACAGAAGCCCTCGCAGCTCCGGTTCAGGCCGCGGATGAAGGGCATGGGCGGAAGACTCTGGCTGCGGCGAGCTCTTTCTTCAAGGAAGGCTGGGCAATCCCGTTGTGTCTCAGGGATAGGGGAGAACTCCAAGGAGGAATCACCATTGGACCGGAGTGGTGGGGAGGTGCCGTTCTTTTTCCGGCCTTTAGCCAGTTCAGCAAAGGATGTCACTCGCTTCGGGGGGGAACTTTGGATGGGTATTGCTGGACTTTCACTCAACTTGACTGGGCAGCTCACCATGCGCTCCAAGGAGCCCAGCCTGCTGCCAGGGCTCCTGTCCAGGTTCTGATCATAGCTCCTGGAGCGCTGCCGGCTTGTGTTGAGGTTAGGTGGTGACACATTCACATAGACCTGACCCTCAATCATGTTCTTGGTGGCTTCTGCCTTTGCCTCCTCTTCACTGCACTCCACATTGTCTTCTTCTTGTCTCAGGTCAGGCCTTCTGAACAGGTAGTATTCGGTGGCCTGGGCAGGGCTACCTTTGGTATGGTCTTCCGAGCAGCTAGTTATGGAAGATCCTGCCGGGCTGGGGGATGACTGGGAAGACAAGTCACATGTGACTAACTTATAATAATTCTGAGTAGCCACAACAAGCCGTGCTTGGCTCTGGAAGCAGGCAGTGAGGTCTGAGCTCTCTGAAGTGCAAGGCTCACAGTGGAGGTGGTAAGAGTTGCAGTTAGCATCAAGGACAGGTGAGGAGGAGTGTTGACACCCACACACCTTCCCTGAACTTTCTGGGTGATGCGATTCGCAAGACATCTTGGATTCAGTGGGTGATGAATGCAAATCCAGATAAAAAGCTCCTGTGTCTGAGTGGCTGCAGAAGGAAGAGTCACAGGACAGGTTGGCAGAATTCAGGTTAGATCGAGAATGGCCATTCATTTTGTTGTAGAGAGCACTGAAGTTCACCAGCACCCCATCAGAGCTGTTGCAGGAAGAGTCACTGATGTAGCCCATCTGTTGGTCAATCACTTCAGACTGACTTGATGAGCTATAGCACCGACAGTGCTGGAGTTCAGAGCTGGAACAGCTGCATGTTCGGCTGTGCAGGGCATCCTGATTCCTCAGAGGTTCACCTGCATTCTGGTTCCACTCCTGGTCACCACCATCAAAGGAGAAGTTGGAGGAGCTGCCGCGATGGCAGCTGCATTCATCCAGCTCCATGCGTTCTGAAGCCTGGTGGCACCTGTTTGCATTGTTCCTCTTCTGGACGTCATCATTGCTGATTTTGTCCTCTTGCCCATCTACCACCCCGGACCGGCTGGCCATGTTCCAGGATTTCACAATGTCGTTGGAATCGTGAAGGTGGAAAGGGGGCAAGGACAGCTCATGCAGATGAAAGGGAGGTTTGCCAGCCACAAGTGAGTTGTGAAGGTGAAAAGATTTTTCACCCAAGTCATCCCCAAAGACGCTGAGGTCTTCACCTTCACTCAGCAGGAAAGGGTTGTGTCTCTTACTGACACTAGGGGCAATCAAATCCCTTGCTTTGCCTTCTTTGTTGTCTGAGGCCTCTGCTGAGGTTTCGGGGGTCTGGAGAAAGCTGCTGTACACCAAGGAGTCAGTCTGTGAAAGGTCTCTGTCTGGAAGGGCAGAGGTCCGTGTAATGCTGAGCTCTGGCTGGCAGAAGGGGTTGGTCCTATTGCTCACGGAGCAGCACTGTCTATCAGGGACCTGGCAATGCACCAGGGGAATGTGATGGACAATCAGCGTCTCACCAGTCAGTTTGGGTGGACTATCCATGGTGAGGAATGCTCTTCAGGACATCAGTTAAGCTGGTGCTACCCATGGACAGATAAGGCTGCACATGAGAGGCAGGGAGGACACTTTTCATGAGGGAATTCAGATACCTAGAGAGAGACAAAAACACAAAGGAAGTCACCTCTCAGGAAAGGTAGTGAGTATTTAAAGCATTTTTGGTTTGACTGAAGACTTTGTGCCAACAAGGACCAAACAGACTGGCCTTTGTTAGCACAAGTACCCTAGCACCTGGTCCTGAGTTGTCCTTCCTCAAGAAAGAATGTAAGACAAAAACATCCCCCTCCCTGCAGACTCCGAGGACAACACTGTGCTTCCAACTGACCCCTCTCAATCTTATCTGAAGCGCGCTGACTTCATTCCAGTAGCCAAAGAGCTGCACAGGCTTTGGGCCAAATCAAAACCTCACCATGGATGGCACTGTAGGCCCACAGAAAAACACACAGTCAGCACAAGGTCTGAAATTAAGTGCTTCACTCTTGACGAGAGCAATCCATCTTCTCACACTAGATTCAATATCTTTCCTTGCCTTTACATACCTCAAGCTTTCTTTTAGGAACCAAACACTAAGCAGCACTGCCAGACCTTGCAACATTAGAGAGATACAAACCCTGGCTGAGATTGGAAAGCAGGAACACACTGGAACAGGAAAGCAGCAACAACCATTCCACTCCAAAATCCAGGAACACCCATGAGGTCCTGACTTCTTTTAATGGCGCCAGGGGAACATGCCAAAACATGCAACTACTTCTGCACAACAAGGACCTCTCATGCAAAAAGGAGTGGATGACTTCAGTGGGGCCACGGGGAACCACTTCTGATGGTTAAATAGGTCCCACAGAGCACGCTGCCTTCTGCTGAACTTTTGCTGATGGTCCAGCCTCAGCTCAAACTGGCTCCTCTTGTGGTTGGGGTTGCCCAGTTCACAGATGTCTGACACTCTGACACATTATCTGTGGCACTTATCTTGCTATCTGCTGCACTTCACACCTGTACAACTGCCACAGTCCCAGGAACTGCACAGGCAGGGCACTGAGCCCCACTCCCTCAGTGTTCAGTAAACAGCATGTTCCCATAAAGCCAGAGAAAGACATTCTCAAGCATTTGATATGGAAGAGCAGAGAATATATTTATTCCTCCTTCCCCATGTAAGCCAGAGGTCCAACCTGGAAGCACCTTCAGGACAGTCTGGAGGGGTTTTCCCTCTTTCCTTCTCTTCTACATATCAGAGAAGCCAAGGCAGAGAAGTGGGAGGGCAGCTAAGGCAGGAAGGAGATGGAGAAACCACAAAAGACGATAGTGACCCAGAATGATCCTGAGAGATTAAAAAATTATCTACTGCTCTCATAGATTCACCACCTGGTATGAAACCATGGCCTAAACACCCTTGGTCAGCAATCCACACCCTGTATCTCTTCCAGGCATCTTCAGTGCTCACAGTACCCTGACACCCCATACTGAGATCCTGCACTGGACTCTAGTGCCCTGCATCTACTGCCACCACTGACGTCTAGACTCCAATAAGAGGAATTTACAGTATCTGTGTTTGCCAACCTTACCACAGCATTTGTGAATATGGGATGAAAATGGATTTGGAGTGGAGCTGCCATGGGAGTCTAGAAGGGAAACTGAGAAATATAAGTGAAGTTAGAGAAACAGTGCAAGAAATTACACTCTGAGCTCTACAGAAAGATCAGAAACTTCAGTTCTTTCCATTTCACAGCATAAGAATATCAATCAAAAGAAGCTAAAAATAAATTATCAGAAGAAGTACCTTCCTCTCACGCATAGTAGTGCTGTCCTAGTTTGAGCCAGGGTGAAGCTGATTTCCTTTTTACTGATTGTCTTTTTGGTTTATTTTGTTTGGTTTTTTTTTTCTTTCAGTGAGCTCTCTTTTAACTAGCTGCAAGTGTTCCAGATAGTGGACTGATAACACTGGAATGTTCATGTTACCGCTGAGATGCCAAGGACACTTTCCTCTGCTTTAGATATTAAAGGAGCAGAAGAGTCATATCTATAACCCTCCCATAGCGAGGCGCGGACAAGACAGATGGCAAACCTGGGCAAAGAGAGTATTCCATCCCATAATATCTACATGGCTCTCAATATAATGTCAGGGATCACGAGAGTCAAGACCTTTCCTCTTTCTTCTTCCCTTCTGTTCCGTTCATGGCCAGCGTCTGGGGAGAACTCCACCTATCCACCTCCTTTGATCCCCAGGCCCGTGCATTCCTGACCCTCATACCACTTCCCTCAGCTCCTCTCTGCTTTGCCCCTCTCTCTGGCAGCTCCGAGACACTTTGGGACTGCTCACAGCTCAGGAGATGCCCTGGGAGTTGCTGGGGGTGGGAGGAGGCAAGAGGGTTTTGCACATTCCTGAACATCTTTGTATATAATTGTACATATTTTATTTTGTCGTTATTGTTTAATTAAAGCTGTTTTGCACATTCCTGCACACACATGTATGCATTTGCACATATTTTCTTCTATGATTAGCATTTAATTAAAGCTGTCTCATTTAGTTTTCAATCCAGAAAGTCTCTCTCCTTGTTATCTTTGTCCTTTCCCTACCTGGCTGGGGAGGGGATCAAGAGCATTGTTGTCACTGGTTTGATTGCCCAGCCTGAGTCAAACTGTGACAAGCGTTTCTCACAGACACAGGATGATGCTGGCAGGAAAAAAATACAATGATGGAAATGGACGGAGAGTTTACAGTAAACACACAATGGTGTAGAAGTTGATGCTAATGCCAGTGGTAGCAAACCCAGAAGCCTTCTGGTGGACTCTACCCAGGCCACATCCACTGGCACTATGGTCTCCCCAATGCCTGCATCACCCTTCATTTCCCTTTCAGAGACTTCTCTGTGTGGGAAGCCTCTGGTTCCTTTCCTACAGCCACTGAAAGTAATGAGTCTGTCCTCAGCTTGGTTTCTGGGGTGGATTCCTAAGATATACATGGCTCAAGAACCACCATGGGTACCAGCAGCTCCTGACTCTGTGCCTAGCACACACGCTGAAAGCCATGTTCAACAGCTGGGGCAGTGTCCATGTCCCATTTTGGACCTTGAAACCTATGGATAGTGCATATAGTACCAGGAGCTCCTATTTATTTAGCCTGTCTCCCTCCTCTTCACTATGGGAAAAAAGCTGGTCCCCCAAGGCCTATCTGCTCTTGTTACGGACTCAGTAGCTGATGGTAATGCTTAGATCACATCACTCCATAAGGCTTTGCTGTATTTTGAGTGTTGCCACAAGGTACCCACTTGAAAAGCCTAATTTTGAGGATACAGACTGTGAGGATGGCACACTTCACTGCTGAAGCACAAGGTCTCTGATGTTTCTGGAAAATGGCTGCTTGGAGCTGGCTCTGAGCACCACCACCCATCCCTGCCGAGCAACACACACTTCACACTGGTGCAGAAGCTGCTGCGGGAGGACAGGGCCTGCACAGGCACACTGACATTTGACAGCAAAATGTCAAGACAGCTGACACATGGCCATTTCCCAGCTGTCTCTCTGGAGCTCTGGCTGCAACATGCAATTCTGCCCAGCTCTTTGGTTTCAGCGGCAGCACAGGCTCCTCCCGTGGGCTCTGGTTCACTGCCTGTCACAGACACTGCAGCAGGTGGGTGCCCACTCTGTCTGCACCCACAGCCTGCTCCCAGCACAGGGCTCTGAGGTCCAATATCACAGGTGGCACACAGCCAGCTCCTGCCAGGAGCCATTCTGACAGCTTCTCTAGGGATATACAAAACTTCTCGTGCCCTAGATAACCCTCCTCTCACTCTTGGATTTCTGGATTCCTCCTGTATTTGGGAAGTAGGGTGGTTGGCAATGATGCTGCCAGAACAGGACTTACTCAGTTCCCAACACTAGAGCATCCTCCAAGGCCATACCATCCCTTGACTCTCCCTCCCTGACTCTGGAAGACTGTAGAAGAATATCCTTTCTTCCTGTTCAGGGCCTGGTAGACTGGGATGGACAATGAGGCACAAAATCCAGCAATGAGAGTAGTTTCAGATTCTGTTGGCTTTGATCAGCACTTTGTAAAGCCCTCACACCCCTTTGCAAGGGGAAGTTTCCAGATGTGGTCAGGCACTTTGTACCTGAGCACTTTTTGCCAAATCAGTTAATTCTTATTAATAATTCATAATAGCACAAGCCCACAGTGTGCTGGATCCTGCTCAATGCTACACATACAACAGAAAACACAGCATCCAGCAACAATCCCTGCACAGAAAAGCATGTTGTGGCAGTGCAAGGCACAGATGGAGGCAGCAAGCACCATGACTCTAGACACATCAATACATTTTATTTGCAAATGTCAACATTTTTTGCCTTCTCCATTCTGACACCATATGCTGCTACAGGGTTGTTTGTTCAGTCAGGTCTTTCTTGAACTGCTAATGGTTACCTGGAGGAAGTAAGGGATGGACATTTCACTACCTGTGGATGCTTCATTCCAGTCAAGATAATACAGAGCAGATAAGGATGGCTTTTTGTGACACACCTATTGTGTGGTGTGGAATTGCTCATCAATGTTTATACCCCTCTGCATCACACACAACAAAAACTCCTTAGCTGCAGCAAAGCCCTAGGTAAGTGGAAGGAGCTGAATGTTGAGAGAGGAAGGATGGCTCAGCAATGATCTGAGAGCTGCCTGTCAAGCTGTGTCCGTGCTTTAGAAAGGAGACATCATGCTGCAGAAAACAGGGGCATGCAGCAGCTTGCGGAGCTGAGCCCTTCAGGCTCTACACTCTGCCTTGCAAGTCCTTGCATAGAGGCCCCTAGATCCCTCTGTCATGTCAACAAAGACTGACGATGTTGTGCTAATTTAAGGTTGGCTGGTGCAGCTCCCATGGCTTCTGGAGTACAACCTCCTCCCTCTGCAACACTGCTGAGAAGTTACAGAAACCATCAGAGCTGTCTCCAGAGTGGCCTGCACAGCTCTGCTTCAATTACAGGGGGCTGGTACATACACCATCCAAGTGCTGATGCGTTAGGTGTGGTGGCCACATACCTCCAGGGACACCCCACTATCTGTTACCACTCTGGCCAGGCTTTTGGAGTTCCATCACTGATTGCTTAATACCCAGCTCTGCTTAGCACTGTCAGCTGCACACGTGGCGACAGGGCTCAACACACAGCCACA
Source organism: Apus apus (assembly GCF_020740795.1). Taxonomy (NCBI): domain Eukaryota; kingdom Metazoa; phylum Chordata; class Aves; order Apodiformes; family Apodidae; genus Apus; species Apus apus. The sequence goes on along the minus strand of NC_067312.1, from coordinate 10,965,499 downwards.
CAACGCTCCTCATGAAATGTAGTGCAGTACTGGGGGAGGCATGCAGACATTTAAAGAAACAAATGTGATTTAAATGCAAAAAGATTGTACACAGAGCATGGAGAATGGAGAAACAGGAGCAAGATGACCAGAACTGTCAGTTGGAGGTGATGCCGGTTTTTTGGAGACTGGCTTTTCTGAGCAGGTTGCTGTTTCTACAAATGTCAATCACTTAATCTATGAAACTGAATGTCCAGTGGAAACCCTTAACTGTGACGGTTCTTGCTGCCTCTTTCTGAATGGCCATGGTTTCACCGTCGTCATCATCTTCATCAGATGGAGCAAGATGGATCATGTCACTCAGAGGTGAAAGATGCAAAAACAGGGTTAAAAGCTGGGCATTTAGTTTCACAGATGAACCAGCAAAAATTCTTTTATAGTGCAGCTGCTTGTTCTTTGTGGGTTGTTCCATGAGAATTCCCTGACTGCTAGAGAGCATTTGCATTAACATGCCTGAAGAAAACACACAGTTCTACAAAACAAGCATGAGCAGAAATACTGCAAAAAGCAACCATTTGTGTGAGCTTGCAGACAAGGGACACAATACAGGCACCTCCTCTGTGCTCCACAGGAGAGATATATTCATTTTTCTCCCTGCAAGTCTACCTCCAGGCGAAAGGCCTGGGAGACGAATCCAAATTGAAAGCCATTCTCTACACATTGTGTGGGATCTCAGGGCTCACTGGTTCTAGCACCAGTTCCCAGGATCCCAGCAACTCAGTTTGTCCCTGCCCCAGCTCTGCCACTCGGAAAGCTGCCAGACAGTACTGAATGGTTTAAAAAAAACACTCAGCAGGAAAATTCCAGCAAGCTGGAGGGCATTCAGGGAGCTGCATCAGTGAAGAGGATGGGGCGAGGGACACAGGCTTGGAGATGGGGCTGAACCATCAGGGTGAGTAAGTAGAGGCGGAGGTGAGGACGTGGAAACCTGTAAGTTGTAGGTTGGGACTAGCTGGTGGAATTTGTTTGGACATCCGCTCATTTCTCACTAGCTAACACGTCTCTGCCAAATTCATGCCTTCATTAAATGCTTCTAGTAAATCAGCCAGTATGTTTAATACAAGAAAAGGTGTAAAAGGAAATACTAGTTGCTCGACTCATCCTAAGCCTCCAGCTCTCCTTGAGCTTAGTGAGGGCGGTCTCTCTGGTCCCAGGGTGAATAGTCCAGCAGTCAGTGTTTCAAGGGGGCTGCAGCAAGATAGAAAGACTAAATACTTCTTAAATTTCTGCCTCAGTGCTGAACAAGCAGTGATTCCTGAAAAGAACACTTCCCTTTTTTTTTTTTCCACAACAAGGTGCCGCCTGGGCCAGGGCTTTTTCCAGCAGTTTCCAGGACAGCCTGACTAAGCCCATGACTAATCACAGAATCACAGAATCTTAGGGATTGGAAGGGACCTTGAAAGATCATCCAGTCCAACCCCCTGCCAGAGCAGGATCACCCAGAGCACATCACACAGGAACATGTCCAGGCGGGTTTTGAATGTCTCCAGAGAAGGAGACTCCACAACCTCTCTGGGCAGCCTGTTCCAGTGCTCTGTCACTCTCACAGGAAAGAAGTTTTTTCTGATGTTTATGTGGAACCTCCTATGCTCCAGTTTGCACCCATTGCCCCTTGTCCTATCACTGGACAGCACTGAGAAGAGCCTGGCTCCACCCTCCCAACACTCGCCCTTAACAGATTTGTAAACACTGATGAGGTCGCCCCTCAGTCTCCTCCAAGCTAAAGAGACCCAGCTCCCTCAGCTGTTCCTCATCAGGGGGATGTTCCACTCCCTTAATCATCTTTGTGGCTCTGTGCTGGACTCTTTCAAGCAGTTCCCTGTCCTTATGGAACTGAGGGGGCCCAGAACTGGACACAATACTCCAGATGCAGCCTCACCAATGCAGAATAGAGGGGGAGGAGAACCTCTCTTGACCGACTAACCACACCCTTTCTAATACACCCCAGGATGCCATTGGCCTTCCTGGCCACAAGGGCACATTGCTGGCTCATGTCCTCCTGTCCACCAGAACCCCCAGGTCCCTTTCTCCTACCCTGCTCTCCAGCAGGTCAGCCCCCATCCTGTACTGGTCCATGGGGTTGTTCTTCCCCAGATGCAAGACTCTACACTTGCCCTTGTTGAATTTCATCAAGTTTCTCCCCGCCCAAGTCTCCAGACTGTCTAGGTCAATGTAATATATCATTACATCCCAGAACTATATAGGATTATGATGTGTTCAAAATGGAAACTGCAGCACGTGTCGATCAACCGCAGCTCTTGCGCACAGGACAGCGAGGAGCTGCGCAGGTCAGGGTGAGAGGCTTGACAGCAGAGATGAGAGGGTGTGGGAGATGAAAAGAAACAGGCAGGATGTGTGAATGTGTGTATACCAGAAAAGAAGCTCCAGCTGCTTTGGGCATTTTGAGCTACAGAAGACAGTAGAAACACTTCAGGCAGCAGATCTATACCAGCTAACACAGGAGTCGGACAGTGACCAAACCTGTTTCTCCCATTTCTGTGCTCTCTTGCTGCATGACTCATCACCTGGCATGTGGCACTTGGCTGGAGCCACTTATAGGCTGTGACTCATGAGCATCAGCTGCGGTGACCTGGGTTGGAACCTGCTCCTTCTTCACCAGTCATCCTCTGCCCCAGCCCCCACCACATATGCTCCTGATTACCATAAGCAAACCCGCAGAAGAGAAAAAGACTCTGATGTTTCTAGCTGTTTATCACACTGAAATTTCTGCTGAATTAAGCTGCAGACACAGTAAATCCTTTCTTATCACAGACACTGTAGTTGCAGCAGCAGGAGGGACTACACTTCTATAGCATCTTTTTCCTGGCCACTCTGAAAGTGTACTGAAGATCCTACAAGAGGTGAAATTGTTGTCAGTTACTAACTGCAGTAAGTAAAATCTGGGGGAAAATCACATTTGGGAAAAAATCACAGAAAAGAGAACATAAGGGACAAACAGAATAAAAACAAGGCCTAGATAACAGTGAAACAGTAAGAATCGGACAAAACCAGATTCCAGTTAGAGAAAAACACCCCAAGCAGCCAACAGCCTGGCCTTGAGACAGACCTGCAGGACACCAGCAGGACAGATGAAAGGGATGGAAAGGAGCACTGCCCACAGCTTGTCTTAGTCACAGCCTTGAGCACTGGGGAAAAACACACTGAGTAACTGAAACCACCATATTAGTAGATTAATGAGCCATTAGCATACTAAAATTCACACCCACAGACTAGAGGGACCCCTACTAACAACAAGACCCTTTCTCTTTGAGCAGGCTTAGAGAAATTCCTGAGCATTGCCACTTTAACTGGAAGTGAGGGGTTAGTGACCAATCTTGTGTGCCAGTGATTGAATAATGTTAGAGATAAAGTTCTTTTTCACATTTTGGGGCATAAAAGTAGCCCTTGTGTTTCGGGAAACTGAGCTTGCTTTGTGGAATACCACCCTGCTCCCTTTTCTGCACAGAACTGGATATTAAAGCAAATATCTCAACTCTGTGTGTGAATCGGCTTCTTGCACACTGGGTGACAGACCCCGCTTTTGGGACAACAAAATTACACAATTCCTTTCTGAATAATGGCTCTGTCTGGGTGCTTGAGTCTGTCTGCTGAAGGATTCCCAGCGTACTAAAGAACCCACGCAGAAAAAAAAAAAAAAGAATATATTCTATAAGCAAATTAAATAGCTGGGCAGAAGGCTGAGATCCTCAGCTTAAATCCTCCTTGACTGCACAGCCTTGGGCAGGTCTCAGCTGCAAAGCAGGGCTGTGGACTCTCTGTGGGCTGCCTCATCAACATGCTCTTTTTACAGCCCTGCCCTATAGGAACCACAGGCTGCAGTTGTGAAGTGATAAAAATACAGCCAGCTGCTGTGGGTGCACCAGAGTCAAAGCCAGCAGAAGCGCAGACTGGGGGTTTTCCAATCAACTTCTGTGCACGGGAGCTGTGAGCTCACAACTCGCTCCCGCAACGGCCACAGTGGGGCAGGGAATGAAGTGGCCTCCTGAGGGAGTCAGGCATGAAACTCAGGCAGCTTTGTGGATCATTGTGGGCTCTCTGACCTGTGCTCACAGGCGTGCAAGATGGCAAAGCTGCTCCTGAGGGCTGCTACATGGCTACAGGCACAGTGAGTGAGCAGGTGAGCAGCTGTTCCTGCTCAGGGGAACAGGGATGCACTGCACTCTGCATGAAGGGTCTCAAGATGACAGCAAGAGATGCAGAGGGCAGAGGTGATTCATGCCAATAGAGACATTCTCAACAGCACTGGAGATTTCAGGGGTTTCTAGGGAACTGAAGCATCACTAGAATTCCTCTATTTTGGGAAGACCTCTCAATCAGAGGTCACAAATCACTTTCCCTGGGCCCTCAACACTTTCTTCCCTAAAATTTACTTGCATCTGGCTTCAGACAACTTAGTGTTGTCCAGGCCATGACAAAGGAGAGGCCCTGCTTATCCAAGGCTTATGGGAGGATAATTTCAGATACACATTTCATCTGTACAAAGAAAAAGCACACAAGGACAGCTCCACCTCAGGTAGAGGTGGAGCTACATCCCCTATTATCTTCATGACCTGGGGAATGAGATGAGCTAAACCCTAAAAGAGACAAAGAAGGGCTGTCTTCCCAGTGAGTAAGATCTCACTGCAGTACAGGTCAGCACACCCATACAGACTCCAGCATCTCCACGGCTGCATATCTTCACTGTTGCTTCCTCTCCATCCAGATTAAAACTGGCATTGCATTTCTGTCCAGACCAATCCCTTGCAGATATCATAGCTGCAAAACAATCCTGGACCCTCCCTGCAAGGCAAAAGCATCAGTGATCACTGAAGAAAGCCCAACAAATAAAGAACTCAGTCTTATATAAAGAGGCAGTAAAATAATGTTTAATGTCTGCTCAGCCCAGAGCTCCATGAATGTGGAATCACTCAACTGTCAAGTGAAACCCAAACATTTCTGGGATGGTGGATTACAGATGTACAACCTGATGTAATAACACAGCAAAAGTACAACAGGCAGCAAAGGTGGCTACAAGAGAGTGCTGTAAACCCACAGCAGGGCCAAGCTCTTGAAATTACTCACATACCACCCACATCGAGGGAGGTGATTCTGCCCCTCTACTCTGCTGTCATGATACTGCACCTGAAATACTGTGCACAGGTCTGGAGCCCTCAGCTAAGGAAAGACACGGAACTGTTGGAGAGGGTCTGGAGAAAAGCCACAAAGCTGATCAAAGGGCTAGAGCACCTCTGCTACAAACACAGGTTGATAGAGTTGTGGCTGCTCAGCCTGGAGAAGAGAAGTCTCCAGGGAGACGTTACGGCACCTTCCAGTACCTGAAGGGGCTACAGGAAAGCTGGGAAGGGGCTTTCCACCAGAGAGGACAGTGATCACATGGGTTAATGGTTTTAAACTGAAAAAAAGGTAGATTTAGGTTAGGCATCGGGAAGAAATTCTTCACCATGAGGGCAGTAAGGCACTGGAATAGGTTGCCCAGGGAGGCTGTTACACCTGGAGGTGTTCAAGGCCACTTTGGATGAGGTTTTGAGCAGCCTGGTCTAGTGTGGGGTGTCCCTGTTCATAGCTGGAAGGTTGGATCCTGATCATCTTTAACAACCCTTCCACCGATTCTATGATTCTGTAAGTCACTGTATATAAAGCAGCTAGAGAGGTCAAAAAGCCCCAGCAGGATTATTTCCAGAGACTGAACACAGCGGAGGTGCAACGCTTTGCTCCCAGGATGAGGCAGCCATGTCCCAGTGAACAGGAGATGGAATGCAGCTACAGCATTACCTGGAGGGGAGGATGGGCATCAGCTCTGCCAGACAGCCAGAATGCCTGCATCTGCAGCACTGGGTTATTTTTAGATGATGCAAACCTACATGGAATTTAAAACAGACACTGGTGTGTACACACTATTTAGGCACAAGATCAGGACCTTCAAAACCAAGCACAAACAGAAAACATCCATCCCAGCAGCAGCTTGGTTTTATTAGATGTTCCTCTTCACACTGCACATCTAAATGGTTTCTCAAATAGCAGCCATGTCCAACAGCTGATTCCTGCTAAGACTGCAGGAAATTTTAACCCTTCCTAGCTCTGGATAGTTCTGCCAAGACCAGGAGCAGTAACTGGATACAAAGGAAGAAATTTTCAGTCTCTCTAAAGCAGGAAAATGCAATAAGCAATTAAATGGTCTGGAGGCTGGCTGTATCCTGATTTGGGGATGATAGCATGCGACAAAGCAAAAAGGCTGAGTAACAGAAGCATCTGTTGAGACTACTGCATAAATTTTTTCCTGTCCTCTGAAGGACATCAGGACCACATACGCTTTTGCTGCTGATATCCAACCACTTTTAGACCATAGGCTGGATTTTGCAATCCCTTGAGGATAGCTAGAAGAAAAGACCCTGTAGCACACAGGTCTGGAAAGGGAATTTGCCTGATTACTGTTAAGACCGTGCATTTCTTGACCCTTTTTATGGCCAGATCCTTGAACAAACAGCTCCTCTGTAATCAGTTCCAAATGCCGTCAGAATCTAATTTCAGTAGAATTCAGAGAGGGAGGGGGGGGCAGGAAAGGCAGAATGATTCCCAAGATGACAAGACAAGAAACTTCTGAATTGGGAAAAAAAGCCTCAGGCCACCACAAGACCGTACAAGACTAGAAAACACTCTTTGCACTGTACAGCAGGTCTTGATATGGCCTCTCTGGCCAAAACAAGTCTATCAAGAGCGCTTTTCTCAATAAAGACAAAATCAAGGGCAATTGTTGCCACTTGCTCAGAAATAGAGTGTGGAGGTTAAGACATGGTCTACAGGGTAAGAAGCAATGGAATAGTTTATTACAAGAAAATGCTCCCTTATATACTTCTACAGTGGGAACTGAGAATAGGCAACCGGGGTGCAGAGAGTGTAAACAGCACTCACATCTGTTCCTTAGCACATGCACAGTCCTTGGGTTCCCAGGATGTAGCCAATCACACCTCAAACACACAAGAAACAGTGTTCTGATTTTTATCAACATTCACAGTGCTGCTCACAGCAAACCCGAGCCCTTAGCTGGTTTCCTATTGTTTTGTCTACTTCTTTACATATAGAGGAGGTCCTTTTTCTCTTCCCATGGCTGTTCTCCACAATAGAGGGAGGACATACATACAGATACATATGAACATACTTAGTCTGTGTGGATCAACTGCTGCAGGGACCCTTTGATTTCAGCACCCAAACTCAGACATCCTTGGCCTGAACCAGAGGGGTGAGGCCCCATCCTCCTCCTTTGCCAGCAGAGTTCAGATGCTCTTCGTGAGGTGTAATAACCCCAAAGATGGCAAATGTGGCTGCTCCGTTCTTCTCCCCAGTCACAGGCAGCCACTTCCATATGGGAACAGTTTATATCTAGAAGCAGGTTTCATAACTCACCCATAGAAAGTCAGTGATACTATAGTATAGGCTCCTATATATTTTTCACATTTCTTATAGTGTCCTGGGTTTTTTTTCTGAGTTCTTGCAACTTTTGGGGCTTGTAACTTCCTGAACCAGTGACTTCCACACCAAATTACATGCCACTGCAGTAGACACCTGACAGTCCTTTTGAATATAAAGGCATTTCAGGGAACTTGTCCCTGGGCTAGGGCAGGAAGAGTATCATACTTTCTACTACATTCGCCAGCCCTCTGAGCTTGTTCTTCTGCTCACATACCAGAGTATTCAGAGATCCTTGATCCCATCACCAGCCTCTCTCCAATTGTTCTCCTGATCTGTGGTGTGTTTGTATGTTCACACGGCTGGTGGCAAAGCAGGACTCAGAGGATCTGGATGAAACCACAGCACCAATTTATGTAACAGAATATTTTCCATGCAACAGAACTAAAAAAAGGCAAGTCAGAACTTCAATAAAATACTTACGAAGCAGACCAGGCACTCCTAATGATTACACATACTTTTCTTCTGAGAGGAGAAACTTATCCCTTGCAGAGGCTGGCAACCCAAACCAAACACAGCTTGTAAAGCCCTATTTGGGACAGTTTATTTCAGGATATCGCTCCACAGGACAGCTCATGTGCTAATTAGGCTTGGAATGACTGGGCTCAACAGAGCATTAAGGGTCTAACTAAGTCCAATAACACTGGATTAACCAAGGTCTTCTGCTAAGGAAAGTCTTGCTGGGTTGCACTGGATGCATAGACCTAATCTCTAGGAGAAAAAAAGAAAGGCAAATGGGGGTGATCCTTGGCTCAGTACTGGAAAAGCAGGTCAGAGTCCTAGGGGACACATCAAATCTACTGAAGGGACGTTCCCTCTGCTTTTAATAACTTCAGAGGTGTTTAAGAGGGCTGAGGAGACACCTTAAGGACTGTTGGCTCCCAGACCTCCCCAGCAAGGACATGCTTATGTTTGGATACCTCTTTTCTTGAAGCTTCTGTGTCCTCTCTGTACCAAGTATCTCAGAGAAAAGAGCAAGTACCAGCAACGAGTAATGAGGAAGAATTTGCCTCTCCTAAGCCCTTGCACTGAGATGGGCCTCAACTCAAACAGGAGGTTTCAAAACTCTGCAACTTCTGAACATGTACTATAAATACACTGGGTAGTCTTATTCACACAAACACCAAGCCACTTGGGAATATTGCTGGGCTTTGAAGTTTGACAGCAAGATTCGTGGACTAATTAATGTCAGTATGTGAAAATTATTCCTATTGTTGGTTTCATATAATCCTCCTTCACTTCCTGGAATAACTCTGGGTTACAAGCAGGGCACCTCAAAAATCGTTATTGTCTTTCTCTAGAATGTTCATTATTTCACATCACAATCCCTGCAGTTTCCCATTTAACACAAATATTTCCTATTTCTTCCACTATGTGCAGTTTCCTGGACAGTTGGTCAATTCCCTCCAACTCTGCAGTCACATTTCTGAGCAGGGGTGACTAACTGCACACAGCTTCCCGATCAACACTGGGATGTCCCCTGCTTTCTGTATCAACATTACAATACTCTGTATCATAATCTTCCATTCCATTTCTTATGTATCTTATCATTCATTTGTAGACGCTCACCAAGTAAAATTCCTTATGACGAGGGTGACACTCAGGTACTTTTCTGCAGTTCAGTCACACCAGTTTAATTAGTTGGAACCACTTTAATCAATTTAATCAGTTTAATTATTTGGAACCTGACAAAGTGTACTTTTATGACTAATTTCTGTTACATACATTTACATAACTTAGCATCAAGCTCAAAAAATCAAGGTTTTCAAGAAGACTAGAAGAAACCAGGAGACTTCTCTCACATCTGCTCTCTAGTTTATTCTCACTGTTTGTGGTGTGCATTTTTTGGGGTGTTGCTCCCTCAATTTGCATCAATTCTTGGTGCAGGTGTGTGGGGAGAGGTCTTCCATGTTCCCATGCAGATTCTCTTTGTGGTCCCCCAAGAAATACGAGGGTCCTTCATTTCTGACTAAAGTCTGGGCTGAAGGATATTTTCCATGGTGAATTTGCTTTATGAAATCAATGAGGTCTGGTGGCTTGTCTCTATGAAAGAAGATTCCCCTTTCATTTTTATGGGCAGGCCAAGAGGTTGTTGTGGTTTTTGTTTTCAACCTCAACTCAGGCCAAGAAGAGAGCAGACAACAAGGCAGTAGACCAAAATACTGGCTGTTGAACATGCTTTGGTACAGAGGGCAATCACCCCTCAGTGCCTCCAGGACAAATACAAACACATCACTTCAGTCTGGGGCATTTCTCCACCCTGCAATACCAAAACACATCAGCAGCCCAAAGCCTGAGAGATGCCAGGGTTACAGAGATGGAGACATTCTTTGCACACTCTAAAGCTTGTGCAAAGTCACCAACAGAAACCCCAACGGGTCAACAACTACTATCAGTGTCTCAACATGACACAGGCAAAAATAAATGGAATGACACGTGACTGGAGCATTGCTGCCTTTATGCATTAACCACCCTCATGTCTCTGCTTCTCAGTGCTGGGATATTCCTGTTTCTGGCATTTCCTTCTCTCCAATTCTGTTACTGTGCCATGAACTCAATACTGCACTGGGGTCTAGAGACCTCTAGGGATGTCTGAGGTCCCCCCATGCTCCATGCAGCCTCACCTTTCCTCTGACCCACTCCTTCCCCAAAAACACCCAGTCTAAGAGGAAACAGGGAAGGGAAGCACATGGGCATGAAAAGGCTGTCAGGCTTACTGTAATAATTCATCACCACCTTTGGAGTGCTTTATAAATACAATAATTATAAATAGCAAGTGTCTACAGAAATGAAAATGAGACATATGACACAGAGCTGAAAGCAAGAGGAAGACATCTGGGGTTAGGAAGATGCTCTATGCAGCTGGAGATAAATCTCAGCAGTAGGTTAAATTAGATGCTGATGGTGGACAAGAAGGAACAGCTTGATGCCTGGAGAAAACAGTTAAGTGCAGATGCTTCCTGAAATCCACTGTTGTTCTTCTGAAGGGTCCAGCTACAATCGCTGCTCACGATAAGCCACATCCAGGCAAGAAATCCCTTAGAAGTGACTATAACTGCTCACATACTAACAGGTAGTGAGGGAAAGGTCAACCAGAGTAAGCCAAACCCCAGGGCAGAGGTGTCACTCCAGGTATTGATCATTAGGATGAATTAGGCAAAGCCAGAGAAGATAATGCTGTGTGGGCCAAAATAAAAAAATCTTGGAATCAGAGCTGTTAGTTATTTTTGCCTCCTGTGAGATTTTCTCATATATGGGCTTATGACTCTCCCACCTAGTGGAAAAGGTCTGAGGGTGGGACTAGAGGGAAAAATGCCATGTAAGCAGGCTCTAGAACTAACCTCGCTCCTAAGAACGGTAAATTGCACTGGCACAATGGTCCAGATGGGCCATTCTCGCTGCTGAGAAGGACATCTGTGAGGACAGCTGTGCTCTATGAGCTACACAGAAGACACATGACAATGCAGCACGAGGCATGTGTCCCTGCTCTTTGCCATGGGAACTTCAGAGAGGGACCAAAACAAGGTGACCTGGTAATCCATTCAGGTGAATCAAATCTGATTTGATTCAGGTGAATCAAATCAAAATCAGGTGAAAGGAAACTAAGTAAGCATGGAGTTGCTCCTGCACCAATGCCAGCAGAGCAGAGCAGAGAAGAGCCTACCCACCAAAAGCATTTAGGTCACACTTTTCCAGAGGCGATGGCAGCTGGTGCCAGTTTACAAATAACAAGGCACAGTTCTGGAGCCAAATCAATGAGATTAGTCTAACCAGATAAGGACTTCCTGGTCCCTCAAAGGGTAACATGAAGAGCCCATGTCCTGAAGGAGCTGATGAAGATTATCTAATTGGGGCTGAACCAGGTCTGTGTTAGCCATCACTCAGGAGCACAAATTTTCCCAGGGTTTACTGTGTGACTGTTAAGCAACTCATCAGCTCAAACCTCAAATCATATCTTGAGTTCCCATGAAAAACTCATTTTCCTGCAACTGTATGTTGTGGGGTGTTTTTTTTTGGCACCAGTATGCAGGAGAGCTCCTGAGTATTTGCCAGAGCCACAGATGCTCAGGTGAGTCTCCTGCACATCTGGGAACCAAGGGGAAGGTGGACTCTCCCAGTCTAGTACTCTTGTCAATGTGCTCCACCTTTTCCTAAGAAGAGGGCACATTCCAGTCTGAGGCACCAGTGGGTCCCAGGGAATTAGGTCTTCCCCACAGGTTCTATGTTTTTTTCTCCCTGTAATTCCCCAATGAGAAAATGCCCTCAGTCCAGAAGGAACTGCTAGCTCTTGTCACTCAGATACCCATGCCATTGGCCCAAAAAGCAGAACAAGGCAGTGACACTTGGTCTCTACTTCCAGAGAGCATCTTGTGCTGGAGCAGAGAAAGACAGTCTGGCAGTGATGCCAGTTTCCCATCACTTGTGAAGAGTCAGCATTGCTGCCACCACTCAAATTTCTATTATGTATCACTTAAAGGTACTGCCAGCCCCACAACCTCAGCACTGCACAAAGACCAACACATGGTCTCTCTCCTAGCAGTTCAAACTTAAGAGGGTGAGCCTGAGCCACAGGTTGCTGTCACCTACGTTACAGCCGCCCACCTACATCACAGCCCTGTCTCCTGCTTCCCTCCCATCTACAAGAGTTAACAACAGCAGTGTTTGTGTGTTTGTGTTTGCTGGGGTTTTTTCCTCCCTCTATCTGCTCATATAACCAACAAATCTTGCCCCATAAGAAATATTTGCATGAGTCTGATGAAAGATAGAAAGATAGAAGGTCTACATGATGCTAAGGCTGCCACATAGCTGTGCTGGGGAGAGGAAGGGTTTGTGTACATGTCTGCTCTTGTGCTCATCTCAACAGGTATGTCCTTGCTTTGACCCACTTCTTTCAGAACATGAACATTACAATAACTTTAATCAAGAGAGAAGACTGGGGCAGAATCAGGGACTAGAGCCTGTTTCTTTCTCTTTGGAGAGTAACCAACTTTCAGATGAGTTATGGGGCATGCAGGGAACCTGCTCAGAAGGTATCATGACAAATCCCTGCTAAGGCTAGATGATTCCTTTGGATTTCATCTCCTACCAGCCAAGTTCCCTCAGCTCCTTCAAGCCTCATCCTGCAGCCTCTCACATAGCTCTGGAATGCAGTGAACTTCTGGCTCTTTTGTCCTTACAGACTGGACTGCCAGAAGCACTTTATCCATGTCCCAGTAAGCAGCACAGTAGCAGACAAGTGAGCTTTTCCACAACTGGTTGGATTTCAATGGCTTTCACAAAGACAGGGGCAAAATCTTCTGGTCCAGTACCATCCTGAGATTCCACAGTTGACCAGGAGGCACCTCCACTTCCATTCTCCATGTCTCACCTACCTGCACAGATCTCCACATCTCTCCATTTTTGTTTGGTTCTCTTGGGCTTAACCAGTGCTCAGATCCATCTCAATCTTGCCTACTGAGAGGAGTTACCAGCCAGCATCTATAATACAGAAGAGGCTTTGGACTTAGTATATCAAGCTGACCCAGTTTACATTAAACAGAGGGTAAAAAGCAAACAGCTCTGTGAAGAAATCTTTTTAATTTTTCAAGAGCAGATCTCTGGTGTGTTAAGGAGAACAGTCAGAAAGCCAGTAGGAACAAAGAGTTTGGAGAAGTACTGCGGAAAAGGCTTTGATTGTACATCAGAAAAAAAAAACAACACACACACACAAAAACCCAAAAAAACCCAAAACAAACCAAAAAGCACAAAACCCCTGGAATCACAAGTGAGGTGAGGAAGTTAGAAGAGCAAGGCTCCTGACCAACCTGAATGAATAACTACACCAAGAAGGATATTAGAGGTAACTAGAGCAGCATATTTGGTGCTGTTTGGGCAAGAAGAATAGCATTGAAGCTGTGGCGATGACAGGTTAGACAATATTGAGAAAAGAAGGTCCAGAAAAGGAAATGAGCTTTTGAAGTGGAAGTAAGTTCAAGAAGATGAATGCACTGAAGTCAGAGAGACAAAGTACTCTTGATCCCACAACAATGAAAGAGACCTGTCCTTAATATTAGATAAGGCTTTCAGACAATATTGGAAAAGGACACTAGGACTGGGAAATAAATGAAAAATGAGGCAAAACACAACATGGGGTTGCTAAAGGTGGATTACTGTCTGGCTATCAGGTATAATACCAGAGTGAGATCTTGAGTTGCCAGAAGCGTCAGACTGGAAGAAAACTGAGATCTCTGGGACAGAGAATTCCTTTTTTCTTTGCTATCATAGCTTCAGACACCTGAGAGGTGCTAACAGAGCTGTGGACAGGCTGTTCCTGTATCCACGGCAGATTCTCCAGGGCCACCTGCACTTTCTGCAATGCAGGTCCAGGTCCTTTGATTCCAGAGATCCAGCTGTACTTTAACTCTAGCATTCTGCACCACTGCAGTGAAGAAGACACATGACAGCAATTTTATCTCCTTCCTGTAAATCATTTTGGCCAGCTGTAGTCACTAGAAGCTTTTGTCCATCTTCTAAGCATCTCAAGGCAGAGATTATCTGTGCACTCTCACTGCTTAACAGATGCTCTTGTAGGAGTGGCACCTACTAACTAGGCACAGCCTGCGTGTCCTGGGGAGTGCTCCTATCCTGCACAGCAAAGGAGGCTGCATCGCCTTCTTTTTACTCCTTTAGGGAAGCATTGTAGACACAAACTACACACAATTTTTCTTCCACACCCCAGTAAAAGTATGTGTATCCTGCTGAGAGATGTCTTGTTGCATGTCCTGTCCTCCGGCCCATGATGCACCTACGAACACACACGTACTGTTGTTCCCCCCCACCAAGCTCCTGCAGAAGCCTGCTCTGCAGCAGCACCACAAACACAGTCTGGTACCCAACTACAGCAGCACATCCCACTCCCTGCTCCTGTTGGGCTGAATGGGACAGAGACCTGGAGGCACAGAGTGGGTTCCCAGGTCCCAGGGCAAGACAGGGATGAGAAGAAGCGGCAGCTCAGGAAGCCCTGTGGTGAGCAGAATACACTCTGCTCCATGGTTTTGCTGGAAGCCGTCTCCTTTCCATCTGGCATCCTGCACTGAAATTCTGGGATCATCTCCTTCACCAGGTGTAAAGGCCAGAGAACCTGGCCACTCCATAGTGATGGAGACGGAGCAACCAACTGAGAACCTGCAGTAGCAAAATGGTTCCTTCAAAAAATACTGCAGAAAAGGCTGTGCTGAGGATCACTCCCACCCCCACAAACCCTCCATGGCTGTACATAGCACTGACCAATTGGGAAACACAGTGAGAGGCTGGAGAATGCCAGTACAAACAACACGTTCACACTCCCTGACAATGACATCCCTGAATTTCCTCCCTTGTGCCCTCTACCACTGGTCTCTGATCCACAACCCTGCAGCTCTGCAACGCTCCTCGCACCTGCCTCTTCTGCTCCAAGATTCCTCTGTAGCTCTGCCAAACATTTACCTTTTCTTTTTTTACATTTTCCCTACCATCCTGTTGCTCCTGACAGGCCTAAAGCTGCTTTATCTGAATTATTATTAGGTCACTGGAAAACTGCAGTAAGCTTTTGTGAATAGGCTACTCCCAAGCTTGCTCATCAGCAACACTGGTATATGAGACTGTAGCTGTCTAGAGGTACAAATGCCAGTCTCTAGTTTCCCCAACTCTCCATATACCTCTACGACACCCATCTATCCAGACCCTGTATGATTTGTTCCTCAACAACCAACGCTAATGAAACTCTCATTAAGACTGCATCCCCTCAAAACACCTGCAATTGCAAATTCACGTGCTCAGCATCTTCCATAAGTGCAAACATCACATCTGCTATTTGCTTATCCTCTTTTTGTTGCTACAGTTCCATGAATACATTCCCCTACAGAAACATCACTGTACCACAAAGACAGAAAATCTCATTCTTTTATACCTTTGCCTTATTGTTCTTGCTGACTGTCATGCTGAACATTGCCTCTCTAGCATCTATATCCCTGGCCCACATATACCATTCTCTTTGTTCAAGCCCTTCTCCCAGTGCATTTGCAGAGACAATTTGATGGAAGGATTTGTGCAGAGGGTGGGGGAGGGAAGAAGAAAGAAGGCAGGGAGGGAAAAGAGGGATTTGGCTATAACAAGACCATGTAATTAAGCTCTAGTAACTGGTACCCAGCCTGGACCCCTCCTTTCAGTAATTAGAAGCAGTAATTCTTCCATTCCTAGATAAACTATATGATCTGTGAAAAGTCAAGGAGAAAGCATCCATTGACACAGCCAGCACAGACACACCCTGGGCAACACAAAGGACTCCAACCTGCACACAATGCATCTCTTAGCAAAAGAGCAGGGTTTTACCTGCCACCATTTTTTGTTTGCTTTTTTTTTAAACTTAATCCCTTTTGAACAATTAATCTGCTGGTATTTGGCGGGGAGGGGGGGGGGGGGGGGGGTGGGGGTGGGGGGGGGGAAAGGAGGGGAAAAAAAAGCCAAATGCCACACTGACAGCAGCCTCTCCTCTGTCTGCACCCTTTGTTTCTGGCTTTTCATGGAAGCGCTGCCTGTCAAAACAGCTTTTGAGCTGCACAGCAGCATCACCGCCAGGGATGCACAGCGAGCATGGTAGCTGGCAGGACCAAAACAAGCCGTGAGGGCTCGGCTGCCATGGCAGGCACAATGGAGGGCTGTGCAGTTGCATTCTCGGGGTGAAGCACAGCTCGCCCCTGCACAACCAGCCCCGGATGCGACAAGAGCTATTTCAGAACCACAACGGACAAACATGCATTCTGCACAGCCTCCTCACTTGCTCACACCCGTGACAACCACAGCAGCTCCAAATCAATGCAGCCTCTGTAGAGACAAAGCAATCCCCAAATCTCTAAGCTCCACTGGTTAGCTGGCAATCTCTACAAAACCAAACCGGCCGCTTCGCAGGACAACGAACGGCCCGAAAACCACCAGCCCACCCGGATCATTTCTCCACCTCACCTTTCCTCAGGTCCTCTGTTCCCCGTCTCCTCTCACTGAACACGCTCCGCTCCAGCACTGCTGAGCACTTGGATTCCAGCAGGCTCCGTGCTCTCTCACCAGGATGCTGTGGGAAACACAGAGTCAATTTTTTATTTATTTATTTTTTAATCCCAGCTGCATCCCTGGCAATGCAGCATCCCTGCGCAATCACATCCCCAACGCTGCTGCTGCTGCTGCTGCTGCTGCTGCTGCTGTGACGTTGCTGCGTGTGAAGGAGCAAGCATGCCCACAGCTCCACCACTCCAGCTTGCAACCAGTCCCTGCAGAACCTCAGGCAAGGCAGGGAATGGGTGGGAGCAGAGGAGAGGAGGGGAGGTAAGTCTAGCAGGAGATGGAGGACTGATTCTTACAGGAGCTGGGAAATTGGGAAGGTAGCATAAGGAGGAAGAAAAAGACTAAAGCTTATGCCATAAAATAAGAGCTGCAGCATCTTGTTCTGTGGTGAGCTTGGGGTTCAGGCGCTGCGTAGTTGCAAGCTGCCTGATCTCTTCTCCTGGGTTTGCAAAGGAGAACAAAAGGACCTGGATTGTTACGTTCCTCCTGTTGATAATGGCAGCCAGAGCCCTTGGAGATAAAATGCTAGTTTGCAAAGCAACGCACAGGAGGAGGAGGATGCGAGGACATATTACTGAGATATCAGGAAGACTACAGGAAGCTTCTTGAAGCTTCTTTCACATTTCTGTAGTGCCTTCTCACAGAGAGCTTCATCAACAGTATCTACACAGCATCCCTGAAATGCAGCCACCCCCAAAGGGAGATGCAACCACCAGCACTTCCCCTGGTGCCAACCACATCTGGCAGGGCTGGACAGCTGAAGTCCCTGCTGTCACACCGAATTTCAAATCGAGGTACCAGTGACATTTAAGTACAGCTTGTGATTAAAGTGCTGCCCATAACCTGGGCTAAATCCCAATGTCTCTGCAAAGCAGTCCATGGCAGATCTTCCTTCCTGATACAAGGGAACCGCACCTGCAAAACCCCAGGCTCTTTTGCTATCCTGGGGCCATGTGAAATGATTTTTCCATCACCCTCTTCCACCAGAGGCAGCTGCAACCTACTCTATAGGTGCACTGCAGTTCGTGACAGCGCACAGGTAGCTTCACCAAGGGACATGTGGCTACTACCTTAGTCTGGATATGACCACGCACCCCAAAACAGCCTGTGCTCCAGGCTTTGCCAGGGGAGACACTTCCAGTGCTGGAGCACCTGCCTGGAGACAACCATCCTGGGGGGACCACTCATATTATTGCACTTTGCCATCTAACTCCACTCCTACAGCCACTGCCCTGTCCTGAGCTAAGAAGAGCTCAGAAAATGAAGTGTCCACATCCCTGCAAGCTAAACCAAATCCCACCTCTTAAACCAAGCCTCCATGAGTAGCAGGTAAGTCAGAGAAGACCTAAAAATCATGGAACAGTTTTGCCTGGAAAAAAAACATAAAGATCATCAAGTCCAACCATTTACCCAGCACTGCCAAGTCCCCTACTAAACAATGTCCCTCAGCATCACATCTACACGTTTTTGAAACACCTCCAGTGATGGTGACTCCACCAATCCCTTGGGTAGCCTATTAAGTGCTTGACAACCCTTTCAGTAAATATTTTTTTCCTAATATCCATTCTAAACCTCCCCTGCCACAACTCGAGGCCATTTCCTCTTGTCCTATCACTTGTTACTTGGGAGAAGAGACTGACCCCCACCTTGCTACAACCAACTTTCAAGTAGTTGTAGAGGGCAATGAGGTCTCCCCTCAGCCTCTTCTCCAGGCTAAACAACCGTAATTCCCTCAGCCACTCCTTCTAATGTCACACAGACACACAAGTCAAAGAAATCAGGAACTATCACATGCTTCAATACTTGTCATTCTATGCCATCACGCAACACCCAAAGCAGCAACCAAATAAAACAGGTACAACAGCCTGGACAAAGCAACACTTTGCCAGAAGCTTCTGCCTCTGGAGAGACCAACATAAAAAGCTACATCACAAAAATGTTAAACTTACTAGTAGAAGTGGCTGTCAATCGTCTCGGATCCCAGGCCACCTTTAAAATATCTCTTCAGATAACATTAAAATAGTATTTCTGACTGAAAAACCAGCAGGTGTTTCCCCTCAAGGGCTCCAGAGGCAGGAGGCCTGGACTCCCCTGGTGCAGACAGACCCTCACAGAGATCAAAAAGAAAGGGCTTTGGGCTGTCCATGGGCTGTGCAGCCCCTCCGCAAGGCCCTGGAGACAGCACTGCAGATGTGGCTTTGCTGTTCACCCCCAAAACACTGGGGATGATCCCATAGCCCCTCCTGAAGCCCAGGCTCCACCAGTGCCTGCAGAGAGAGGCCAGTGATGCTCGTGCCCCACCCGTGGTCCTTCACACTGCCCAGCCCACCGCTTGCCCACCAGAGCCCGCACCACTGCCTGGTCCTGTTCGAGCTGCACGGACAAGCCCCAGGGAGGACACAGGCGTGAGGGATGTACCTCCATGCCTGGCCATTACAGCTAGTCCTGCCAGGCTCTGCTCCACTCAAGCTGCAGTGAGTGAGACTATTTACTGTCCTCCCATCAGCGTGCAGCCCCTGCACCCCTGTACGGCCAGTCCCATTGTATTGTCAGCGTTAATTAAGGCAGGCTCAAGCAGACGTCTCTGGCTTGTTCAGCTGGGACCGTTGGGGAGCAGCAGCAAGGAAGGAGACAGTCTCAGCTGTGGAGCTCTGTGCAGAACAAGGAGCATTTGTTACCCAGTAGACTCGTTCCCACAGCAGAGGGGATAATGGAAACTATTTCAGTGCCCTCCCCAGTCCTCCATGAGCATTGCCAATGCTGACGCCAGGAGATATAAATGCTGGCAGGCCCCGTGCTTGCCTGCATCCCTGTCCCTGCCATAGGACACTGGCATTAACCAGTTCACTGACAGCAATGCCTGCCTTGTGCAGCAGACACTACAGCAGATGGAGTTGGGAGGCTGTTTTGTTAAAAACCAGACAAAGCAGTGCAGCAGACAAGGAGATAAACACCCCCTGAGAAATACTTCTATTTAGGTATCTGTTCTCAACATAAAAATTTGTATCCGCCTCCCGAAAACACATCCAGGATGTTCCACCCACCCCAAGCTCATGTGGCCTTGTACCTCTGCAGCAAGCACCCCGTGGCTGCATCTCTATCCCAGGATCTGTCACTCTCAGCAACTGATGGGCTGTGCTAGAGCTTCATAGGCAGCAAGAGTCTACAGGCACTAATGAGGAAGAACAAAGCTCCTTCCTGGGGACTGTCTTCTAGGATATAACTTCTCTTTGATCACAGAGATGAGCTGGTGTGAGAAGGGGCACGTGGCTGACTCACAGTCTGATGCAAGGAAGGGATCAGGAATGGTGCAGGCTGGTGACTGTGCTCCTTAGAGAAACAAGGTGAGGGAGACGTAGGTGTCTGAACATGCCTGCCTCTATAGCAACAGGGGTCCCCATCCTGCTTGGCCTGGAGAGGTAGGGATAGGTACTTACCAAAAACCCACTGTGGGGTGCAGCTTGTCAGGAGAAAATTGCTTTTCAAGCAACACCAGTCTCATTACTCACAGGCATCACAAGTGTCAGGAGGGGTTTTTGTCATCTTGCCTCCTTCTCCCTTGCTCCAAGGGTGTGAGAACTCAATGCCCAATACGTTCTCCCACCCATAAATTCCAGTAAGGAGGTGCATCTCATTTCCGGTGATGGGCTGCAGTAGAGCTCACCTCTTTGGTGAGCCCCATGTGCTGCACTCACACTAGGACATGAGCCCTGTGTGTATCTGGAGTGCTTGCTGACAACAACCACATCAAACAGATCATCTAGGCAGAAAAAAAGCCCAACACATTTCTACCTTGGCCTCACACTCCTTCATTCACCTGCCTCCATGTACCATGCAGGACTTGGCTGCTAAGGTCAGCAGTCAGTCACATAAAAGAAAGGAAGAAACCTTTCCACTTTTAAATGCAACTCTAGAGCAAAATCACAAGCAGCCCAAGCCACCCACCTATTTGCTGTTAATCTGCTCTGGTGATCCATGAACTGGAAACAGCTCAGGTGCAGATGCCAGCTGTCTGCCTGGGCTGTAGCTCTGCCACCAAGCACCAGCCAGGAAGAGGTCTTGAATCACTCAGCACTCCAGGAGCAGTACACAACCTGCCCACCCTCCCAGCAGCCAGACGGGAGGCCACTTCCCCACCACAGCTCGTGCCTGTAACCAGCACACGGAGCTGATGCCACCTCCTCCTGAAGGATGGATATTTCGATCTAGCCCTCATTTCCTTCAGTGCATCCAGGCCTCTCCAGCAAATGGAAAGCAGAACAAGCAACAGCAAGCTAATCACCGTGGCAGACCATCTGTGTCTTGCTATCTGTGGGTCAAACAGCAGGAACGTGCCTAGGCTACAGCTTCTGGATCATCACGACCCTATTTGTAGCATGGCCACAGGAAGGAAGGACATGGCTGCTCTTTCCCACATGTTCCATGGTCCATGGACCACTCAGGAGCAATGAAGGAGCAGCTCAGTGCCTTCCCACCTTGCTCACTCATTCCTCCTGTCAGAAATCTGAATTCCCAAGACATAGAAACTCCACCCAACACCACTGGGGACGTTTCAGCAATGCCAGAGAGAGGGATGCTGGCCAGAGCTGAATGAAGAACATGGTCCTGATCAAATGGAGCAAGAAGGACCAGAACACAGAGGACATCAGAAAAGCTGAAGAAGGTGCTGAAAACTTTGTAAAAATCCTCAGAACGGAAAAAAAAATAATTAAAAGAATTCCTTATCCCTGCAAGCCCTGCCTTTCAAGGTCAAACAAATCTCTCTCTCCAACACAGAGATCAATACAGGCTGATCATTACGAATACATGCTATTTCAATTCTATCAGAACAAGTATGGGAGCTTTGAATGAGGGGTCAAAAATCAAAGCAGATTGAGAAAAGCACATATTAGTGTAGCGGAAATGCTGCTTTCAGTCCTGACATTTCCCCAGGGGGTCACTAATCCATTCAGCCTGCCTTCCAAGGGGAGCTGAGGACAGAAGCACAGGAGTCTGTGGGGTTATCCCTGTGGCAGACATGTTCACAGCAGCAGGATCCTCATGGCCCCTATACGGATTGTGCCCCAGTTAGCCCTGCCAGCTGACCAGAACAGCAGGACTGATTTCTTCAAGGCTAGTGACCCAAGGCAGGAGTCACACAGCAAATGAGAAAATGGCTTGAGAAGAGGCAGTTGTTGATGTATTTTTTTTCCCCTCAAAACTGGCCACTTCTGGTTGCTTGCTGTCTTCTAACAGAATTCATTCCCCAAATTCAAGCCTCTGATGTTTAAGAACATTCTCTAGATTTCCAGCTTGTCTTTATCCATGCACAGCTCACCCCTATTCACTCCTGTTCCAAAAATGAGCTTTAACGTCAGTGTTTATCCAGTCTGAGTTTAAAGTTATATCATCAGAGTTCTTTAATCACTTTGCATTACATAGTCTCTCCACTTCTTTGATCATACCCACAACCCTTCTCTGGACCTGACCCAGACTGCATACAGCCTTCAGAGAGAGCAACTAGAAATGTACACCATCATCCAAGCAAAGTCTCACCATGCCTAAATGCACTAAAATTTCCTCATCTACAGCTACAAATATTTTGTCCAACATGGCATGTTGGATTACATTTATCTTTTTTATGGCTGGTCATACTAGCTGCTCACTAACAGTTAACTAGCAGTTAGTGAACAGCTAGTCACTGATAGATGCTGGGTTTTCTCCCGTCTCTCTCATTGTCCCCAGTGAGCTCCCAGATGGACTTTAGCATCTTGCTTACCCCTCATGCACAGAGCACCATGCAATTTTGTGCTATCCAGTTCCCATCTACATTATTTCTTCAGGACATCTAAGCTTTTCCTGCTGAGTAACCCTGAACCACCTCTGATGGTGCTTCCTAGCTTGTTTAGGAAACATCACTGGCAAAATTGTACTTTTTAATGCTCATATATATGTCAATTTGACGCCTTCAATAGCTTCCATTTTGAGTCTACTCTTTGCTAACAACTTCCCTTCAGATCAGTAGCTCCTCTTTCAATATTTGTGTTAACTTTTTCTACTCCGTTTGCTGTTCCTTCCTTCTCTAAACAGGTATTATGGATGGGAGAACTCCACATAGGTTCAAGGGCAGGCAGAACAAGTGCTTGAGAAATCTGTTTCAGGTTACTAAACAGATAAACTACCATAGTCTTAGCTAATTTCCTGGAAAAAAAACCCAAAACATTAAGATATGATCTCTTCTTTACCTGCTCTCAATTCTTCCCTAGCTGACCACTTGAACTGCTTTTGGAAAAATAGTACTGAGCGGGGTGGACCCCTCATCCCAATCACAACAGTGGTTTCCACCCTACTGTATTAAGGTCAAATTCTCCGTATTGCCAGCAGCTTGATGCCTCACTGCCCAGGGACAGAGGCTTTAATAAGCTCCATAAAAAGTCACAACCAGATAGGGCTAGTGCTGGCAAGGCTCCCCACGGGGCTGGGCTGAGTTCCAACATACCACTACAAGACTGAGATGTCTGCAAGAAAAACCTAACCTAGCCCACAGCCAGCTGTCTGCCTCCAGTCCCTTCCAGCCCAGCATTCCAGTATGTTTGTACTGCTTATTTTCTAGGAAAGTGCTCCTGTCAACATTTTACAGGCAGGAGACTGGGGCAACTAGGAGACATGAACCACTTGCAAGGCTGCAGGAAAGGAAGAACTGATCCTACAACCCCAATGCTGATCTTTTAGACTTAATACTTACTACTCCCAGAGCAGGAGTACAAAGAAATAGCTTTTACGCTAAAGGAAATCAGGACAGAAACAATAGAGCAGCTCATGAATCATGCCTGAGGTCTCAGCTTCAATCTGATAAACAAAGCTCATAAAGCTGCACAGAGAATCTTCAATTAAAGCAAACCCTAGATAAAACTGACTCAGTCTGAGAGTTCAGAGTGCCTAAAGCTGGAGCTCAGCTCTAGCAGCAGCCCTGTTTATTCAAGCACTCACTTGCACACTGATGATACATACACTCAGTAGGAACATACACTTTCATCATTTAAGTCTTGGCAAAAGGAGCAGAAAGGGTATTGTTAAAATATACAAATAAATAAATAAATAAGCCTTCTAAACTGGCAATCAACAGCTCTGAGCAGCCCATGGTAACAGTGGATATTAAGGTGTTACTAGATTGACTCCTATTAAAAATATTTTCCAAAATGGAATCAATGTTGCCTCTACAGCACAATTTACCTAAACCATTAGTTTCATCATAACTTAATAGCCCTCTGCCATGCGGAAAGACTGAAGTTGCCACATTACATACTGTATTGGAACTGGTGAATTTGGCAGCCACAGTTCTGCTGTATTCACCGGTTTGTATTCTGACCTCAAACAAAAATTATACATTTTCAACCAAGCAGCTGAAAAGCTGCAGGGCTGAGCTGAATTCGCAGCCCTGAAATGGATCACTGTCTCCACACCAAGTGCAACTCCAGGCTGCTGTGTACACAGCATGCACTGCTCAAGGAAGGTGACTGCTTATGGCTCCCATGATGTACACCAAAGTGACGTTCCCTTCCCACTCCAGGGGCACGGCCTGGCTGACTCAAAGTAAGGATGGCTGCACTGCAAACAAGCCTCAGCTCACAGGGACCGCAATGGAAGGGACAAGGCAGCAAAGGGACAAGCAGAGGGGAAATGAAATGTCACCGTTGGACACATGAAAGGCCACATCCAAGAATGAAAAAAGCCTCCTGCCCTCCTGTTTCAGTACTGTGTTATAAGTATTCCAGTTTTCCAAGGCAGCAGCTCTGGATTTCATACAGAAAACACACACTCACCCCTCTCTGTGCATGCCAAAGCACTTTTCTGCCATCACTGCTCAGGGAAACAACAGAGGTCAAGCAGTAAGATCTGTCAACTCACAACAAAGTGTCCCCAGCAGACCTCCCAGTTGTCAAACACTCCCACCTTTGCAACAAAATCCAGGGAGTGCGCAACCACCAGCTGATTTCTTACGGACATATGATATTAATTATGGTTGTTTATACTGAATTTTTCCCAGAATTTCTCCATTCACCATCCCAACTGGACATGTAGTGCTGCTCTGCAGTGTTTCCTGCCCCAGCTGGCTATGTTTTAGTGGCAAACAGAGCCATGTCTAGACAGCTTGTGGTTCTGCAAAGCACTCTGTGATTAAAAGAGGCTATTGAAGGTACACTCAAAAACCACCCATTATCAGCAGTGCTACAGCAGTGCTGCCAGCCATAGGACTCCAGTGACACCCAGGAGACTGGCTGTACTCCTGAGCACCCACATGCCAGCAGGCATTTAGAAAAGCTGCAAAGCAGAGAGGAAAAGAACCACTGAAAACTTCTGCTAGAAAGCCTCTGTAATGCAGGCTTGTAACTAAACCCTGGAGACCCAGCCCACCACTTTGTGCACTTAACCTGCTGGCTCTCAAATGGAGATGTTGTTTTTCACTCTTCATCTGTATCATCCACTGCCCCGATAATGTGAGCTGAAGGGATAAGGTCTACACATAAACAGCAAATTGGCATATATTATAATAATTACCATGACACCTCATACAGCACAGATGGCATGTCCCCACCCATAATCATCATGCATGACCTGTTCATTCAGAAGGGATCTGTCGTTACCACAGATCACAGGATGAACTTGAGTAATCATAGAACCATAGAACTATTCAGGTTGGAAAAGGCCCTTGGGATCACCGAGTCCAACATCCATCCCTGCTCTACAAAGTTCTCCCCTAAACTGTATCCACCAACACCACATCCAAACAACCCTTAAACACATCCAGGGATGGTGACTCAACCACCTCCCTGGGCAGCCTATTCCAGTGTCTAACCACTCTTTCTGTGAACATTTTTTTCCTAACGTCCAGTCTAAACCTCCCCTGTTGCAGCTTGAAGCCATTCCCTCTTGTGCTGTCGCTAATGACCTGTGAGAAGAGACCAGCACCCACCTCTCTACAGTGACCTTTCAGGTAGTTGTAGAGACTGATGAGGTCTCCCCTCAGCCTCCTCTTCCTCAAACTAAACATTCCCAGATCCTTCAAGCGTTCATCATAAGATTCATTCTCCAGGCCCTTCACCAGCTTCATTGCCCTCCTCTGTACTCGCTCCAGCATCTCGATATCTCTCTGCCAGATGCAAGATGTGGAGTAATCCTTCCACTCTGCCCAGCCCTGGCACATGCCTCATGAACATCTCCTATATAGCCAAATTGGTGAGAGTTCAAAGAGGGCAAGGAAAAACAGACAGGAGAGAACTGCAAAGAAAGGAGGTTAGTTCTCTGTAGGAAACTCAGGGGTACATGAAAGCAGTTCTGAAATGTCTAAGAGGCTGCTGCCAAGAGCAAGTCAATAAGCTGTTCTCCATATCCTCTGTAACAGGAATAGGCTGCCTGAGGGGCAGCCAGGGAAGTTTAGGTTAGACATCAGGTGTAACAGATTAAACTAGCCATCCATTACATGACCAAACAGGCACAGCAGTCAGGATGCAATTACATGGCTGCTGGAGGTCTCATTCTTGTATGATTTCTGTTTGACTCAGAGGAGCGGGAAGCCTTTAATGCAGGGTTAAAAACCTAGGGCAGTTTATTCTGTGACAATACCTGGGGAAACATAACAACACAGCAAACCTACAGGTGAAGACAGTGGAAAAGCACCCCATGATAGCTGATCCAGTAGCTAATCCACCTGGCTGTTTAAAACATACTCAAGGGTGTTGTGTTTGTTTTTTTCTAAATGGAGTATGTCTAGCATGAGCTTTCAGCCAGTGTATTCATCCTCCTTTCACTCTCCACAGTGAAGGGTTTTTTTGTCATTAATTTGGTCTTGCTGAAGGTGATCCTTCAACACAGCTGGGAACCTTCCTAAGTTTCTCTTTGGCTATTACAACCCACCCAATACAGCAAGCTGTACTGGGTGTCTCTGCAACAGGTCAGCCCATGATCAATCTTTTGGCTGTATGTACTTACTGGTGTACATTTAATTGGCACAGAGTCTAATCTGCAGCACATAGCTGCCATGCAGCCAGTTGTGCAAGGTCTACCTCCTCCAGAAGACACATTCAGCCACCAGGCAGCCATTCCATAGGCAGGCAGGCACAAAGGGCCAGAACTGGGAAGTACGTGCCTGCCCAGTGCGTGCAGCAATTTTGCTCATGTTGGAGAAAGACCCACAGCAAAGGAAATCCTATATGGATGAAGGGGATCCATGCGTGGGAGGAAATCCCACCATGTTCTTTAAAACAGAAAGCCAAAGCTGGTAGAGGCAAAGCTCAGGCTCACAGCATGCCCACAACCTGGCACCAGAGACGAGGCATGCTACGAAGGCAAAGCAGGTCTTAGGAGATGCCTGACAAACACTTAGTGTTAGATGGAGTTGAAAAGAATGAAACTGGGCTCAGCCTCACAAGGAGCAGAAAAAATCTGGGGCACACAGCTCACAGAGGTATTTCAGCACTTCAGGAACTGCTGGAAACTGTGGTGTGGGGCTCTGGCACCACAGAGAAAAAATGAGGAACATGAAGCAAGGAGGTGTTTGAAGACAACAAACAAGGTCATGTGTCCTCATGCATGCCGGACACATTCCAGTCAGGGGAACAAGAGCATGTCAGGGTAGAAAGAGCCCCAAAAGAGCCCTCAGGAGCTCTGTAGTGCCAGATGATACAATGATATAATAACAAGCAGCAACAACCATGACTCAGAGACCTCCTTTGTTGGTTGGACATGGGAGAGGAACAGGAGGAGCGAGCAGGAAGCCCCTGATGAAGGACTGATTGCCCAGAGCATGTTCCTGGAAAAACAGAAAAATACTTTTCATCTCCATGATGTATTTCCATCTGAAGTCTGTGCTTTCTATACACACTTAAGCAAGCACTCCATCCTGTGCACAAACCCAGCATGTGCCTCTCAACACACAGCAAGGAAAAGAGAAGACCAGCTAAACAGTGAGATGGGGAGGAGGGCTAGCAAGGGCTGAGCATGGGACATACAACAATCCAAGCCAGAAGACGAGTGGCTGCTCTGTTCTCACCCATTCTCAGTGCAACAGCAGAAAACTCTCAGTCATGATGTTCTACTGCGGCCAACCCTAGGAATATCTGCCAGTTAGTAATCCCATATCAGAAGACGTGAAGCATGGAGCACCAAACAGCACTTGTGACCTTTTTAGCAATTTTTGCATGCCTGCTGCTTTCACAGCATTTTTCTCTATCAGTTTAAAATCCAGCCCTTCTGAAAGTAACATACTTGGAGATTGCAGAAGCATCTGACCCTTCCTCTGCAAAGCCAAAAACTAGCACAGATGTAAGTGGGGACGCAAATATGAAGCCAAGGAGCTATATAAAGGGATTAATGTGTAGTCCTAAACCCCACCATTTGAAATAGAAGTGTGGTCTCCCTGCCCTGTGACACTGCTGCTTTCAACTCAGACCAAATTGGTAAGCACAAGCACTGCAACCAAGCTTGCAGCCAGAAGACATCTTGGCTCTTTCAATCTTCTGTATTCAAGGTTCCATGTATTAAACTATGTAATAGCAATGGGGACCGCACTTCCAGAAGAAGACACTTCTCCTGTGTCCCATATTAGACCAGGCAAAGTGGAGCCACATCATCTATCTGCAAGGGAGAGCACCTCTGTCTTCACATGGGGATTCTTGGAGCATGAGCCCTCCAAGAAGCATTCCTGTGACCTCTGGACTCCATGGACTGAATACAAGTGAATACTCAGTGGGTTCTGCTGCGTTTCAGTGGGGTCTCCTGTTTTCCAGCACACAGCAGGGCTGATGCTGCAGCAGAATGTGAGCAGCTGCATACCTAGCACAGGACTTGATCAATAACAGATAAAACCCAGCCTGAGGGAAAAAACCAGCAGCTTCCAGCTCCTAGGTGGGATGGTGGCCCCTGCACTGTCTGCACAGTACAAGGAGAACAGCTCCCCAGCAGTCTCTGCAGTGTGGTCCAGTTTTCAGCTATAGGCACCAACCACACCATGAAAAGAGCAGAATTTTTAAATTCCTTTTCTGTTTATATAGATAGTAAGAATTTCCAGAGCTATGGCTGTTAATTCAGCATATAGATTTAATATGCCTCCCACAATTAAACTAATCTCCAGCTACCAGTTCTCAAGATAAACCCAGTCCAGGGCCAGAATCCCTGCATGTGTCATTGCTATAGCTCAAGACATTTTAGTGAAGCAGCTAGCTCTGGCCACTGGCAGGGACCTGGCAGCAGCCTAGATTAAAGCCCAGGTTAACCCCTCCAGGAATTTCCTGTACCTGTCCTTAGACCTAGCGATAACACTCAGAACACACAGGGGAAGCTCACTGGCAAATAACCCCATTACAAGTTAAAGTTTCACATCCTCCTGCTGATCAGCACATCTGCTGTACATGAGGGTCATTATCCTCTGTGGTCAGCAGAGCAGCAAGAAGAGGAAAACATGGAGTGCCCTGCTGGACTCCCTCCTGCTGCCCCTCCCAAGGGTCCAAGGCTGCTCTCCATGGAAGATTCCCAACACTTTGGCTGAAAGTATGCCAGCATTTGGTGTTATTTTTAACACTTGCTCACATAACTCTTTGGATGAATCCTGGGAAGAGCTTGTCACCAAAATAGTATACTGTGGGCACTATTTATACAGCCATTGGAGCTCAGCAGGGTATGCTGAGGAGGGAAAGCTAGAGGACCCCCTTCCCTCCTCACAGCTTAGCAACTAGGGACATAGGGGGGCCCTAAAACATGGCTTGATCTTTGGGCTAGTCCTCAGATGTAAACCAACACCTGCAGAAGGCCTGATAGCCTTGTCTGTCCTGTTAAGGAGCCTCTCATCCAGATAGGACAGAAGCCCAGGAACAGCAGGCTTGGGCAGGATGAATGGCTGTATGTACAGGGGCAGAAACACCCCAGCTTCCGTGGACTAAAAAGGGAACAGCTGTGCTTAAACACCAGCTAGGCCAGGAGAAGATGCTGCTGCTCTCCTGTTTCAATCCATCCTTGGCTACTGCAGGGAAGTACAGCAGGGTTTCTTGGTCATCACCTCTTTGCCCTGCACAGCCCCAGTAAAGGTGTGCAGCAGTGGAGGAAGGTGAAGAACTAAATGCCAGGGAGAGGTTTGCTGGAAAGCAGGCACCAGGCTAACAAGAATGACTCCCCTTCACCCCGAGGGACAACAGCAGCCTCAGGCCTTTCCATATCAAAACAGCTTGCCCTAAGGCAATGCAGGAAAAAAACCCCACACCCAACCAACCAAAACTAAAAACAAACAAACAAAAAAACACCCACCAACAAAAAAAACAGCCAAACTACCCTTTTGAGACCATCCAGAGAAAGAAGACTCTTGCTGTCTAATTTTCTGGGGTAAAAATAACTTCTCTAAAGCCACTTCCATAAACATTGAACTTCCTTGAATTTTGTCTAAGTTGAGCTTCTTCTGCCTCCTCCCTTCTCCCACGACACATTCAGCCTGCTCTGTACTTTCATGTCTCCTGGAAAAACAGCAGACACGACCTGCAGAAAATGCACAAGGATGCTGCATGAGCACAGAGAAGGCAGGCTCTGGAGCACCAGCACACCATCCTGGAGCAGAAAAGGAGCCACGGTTTGATTTTCCAGCGGGTCGGTAAACAGGAAATGGATATGTACCTTTTCTTTCCATGTTAATAGAGGGTACATCCTGAGCAGCGTACTGACTGTTCATCAGAGCTCCAGAACAATGCCAAATAAAACCACACACACACACGCGCGACTAATTGAAGCATGCTCCCCACGCAGGGGCAGGACCGGCCACGCCACTTTTTAGCGAAACAACGGGAAGGGGTCAGCTCCTACCTTGCCAGATACAATCTCCGTAGATCAGGGGCTCGGCTGACCGCAGCAGGAAGAAGAGAGCATTGCCGAGGCAGCGATAATCCCAAGCAAACCCAGCTCGTCCCCGTGCCGGCTCAGGGATCAGCGAGCCGTGCTGCGGGAGCCGCGGCGCTGCGGGATGGCGGGCGGGAGGCAGGCAACATGACAAGGCACTTCTTCCCGGCGGGAGCTGGCTCAGGGATCCCTCCCGCTGCCAGTCACCTGCCTCTCCTCGGGCACGGCGGTGCCAGGGTGCTGGCCTCGCTCGGGGAGCATGTGGGCGGCAAGAGGGAGGCGAGGGCTGCGGGCTGGCGGCGGTGCAAGGGCCAGGTCGCTAACGCAAGCCCCAGCGCCAATACAGATGCGCTGCGGAGGGGGCTATGGCAGAAATGCAGCTCGTGTTACACAGAGGCGTTTACAGCACGCTCAGAGAGGAGCCAGGGTGCTGGGGCTGTGCGGGCTGGCTCCCCTGCCCGCCTGCTCAGGCTGGGAGGGGGTGGGAGGGCAGCTGCCTGCCGGGGGGGGCCGGGGGGTGAAGTGACCACGAGCCAAGGGAGACACCCCCCCGGCTCCACACCCTCCAGCAGCACCCACAGCTCCATGCGCAGCACCTGCTAGAGGGAATACAGACCTGTGCGGTTTTCCATCCTACACCCCGCACGGGACAGTCCCAGCCGCACACCTTCCCCGGGGGCACTGCAACAGCAGCCCAGCAGGGCTGGGGGAAAGGCTCATCAGAGCATTGCTCCATCCATCTGTGTGACCAGCTCATGGTGCAGGATCCCAGTCCTCTTGTCCAGGCCCTCTCCCCATGCTCAGAGCCTCCGCATCTTTTGAGACCTACCGTCTCTCTCCAGTTCACTGCCTTCAGCACCCCCTGCTAGGATTTGTCTTTCCCTGCCATGTTAGAATCACTTACAAGTGGTACTGCAACTGTATTTACAACAAATACAGAAGATGGGGGATAGGGACTAGCTCGGCAAAGAAGCAATGTGTCTAACGGTTTGGGGGCTTTGCCTCCCCACAACTGGAACCACCAGTAAAGGGGTCTTCAAGGTTTCAGCCACTGCCCATTAAACAAGTACTGAGAGACCTCAGCAAGAGGCTGAGAAGGAGCTGTTTCAGGATGCATACCAAGGCGAGCATAGCCTATTTTCAGTAGGCCTGGTGCCAGGGGGTCATATAGCTCATGCCAGGGACTGGTGACAAAGAACAGGGAGTTCATGTATCAACTGAAGTCTTTTCTGTCAAGGCTGGTGGGACCTCATTTGGAAAAATATTGTCTAGTCTCAAGAGCAAATTTTGAAAATAGTTGACATAGGCTAGTTGCATCAGTGAGTGCAATTAAAAAAAAACAAACAACCAACCAAACAAAACTAGCTTCAAGAAGAACACAGGGACCCCAAAGTAACACGTGTATGTCCTGGTGATACCTACCACAGGGGTGAAGCCAGCCAGGCATTAGGGTCCCTGCCCATGCAGGGGAGTTGGAACTAGGTGATCTCTGAGGTCACTTCCAACCCAAACCATTCTATGATTCTGTGATTAAGCCAGCCTGAAATGCTCCCTGTTGATGAGAGTAGCCAGGTTGTATTATCTGTTGTCTCCTCTCTCCAGCAAACTGCTACTACAGCCACTACCCCTTCACACAACCAGGAAAGCAAGGTCATCAGAGTTAAAAATCCCTGACCCAGAACATTATATCCTTTCCTTAGAGGGTCTGCAATGAGGGAGGTGCTTTATGCTCTCCCCCTTCATGGTCCAGAGATTCTCCACCACAGCCCAGCCGATGTTGGAATGAGATAATTCTCCTGGCATTGAGCCATCCTTGCATTAAAAAAAGGGGAAACTTCCCAATGTAACAACAGTGAATCTGGTACCAGGTGCAGCTCCCCAGGTCTGTCTGAGAAAAAATATAGCTATGACTTCATTACCAAGTATCCATCAACATGGGCAAGAGGGCTCCACACAGGGAGCTGCTTCTCCAAGCATGATGAGCTGTCATGACTTATTCCCATGTAGTGACAAAATGTCTGTCCTGGGGTGACACTGATAGGCTGGTTTGCTACCAATTAAGAAAACACTGAAGCTGTATCTTCTATCAAGTTGCTTCTGCAGCCACACTGGTCTTAGCCAGGGAATGGCTAACCACCAGATGAACCCAGAGGGCTTAAAAACCATTCTCAATGACCTAGGCCCAAACGAGGCAGCTGAGAGTGTTTAGATCAAGGCTGCAATCAGGCTCACCACATCTGTAGCAACAGAAATACTGCCAAGGTACAGAAAAGTGATAGCTCTGCAGCATCCACAGCCTTCCAGAGGCATAAGCATGGGCCTTGGCTGAGGTACCCTCTCTACAAGCTCTTCCCTGTGATTTCTGAGCACACCTGGAGAGATGGGCGAAAGTGATACCCACAGAAAATGGGGATTAGCATCTGTACAGCCTGGCCTCAACTCACTCTGGGAGTTGCTCTTCCCTGCAAGCACTGCTCCACCTCAGCCTGACCCACGGCCCATGTTGACCATTCACTGGAGGAATTCCCACAGTTACAGGAAAGGAACAGGCACAGTCAAGCATGACTTCACAGGAGTTGACTTCTCCAGCTCAGATGCATAAAACCTCAAGCAGAACACCTCCCTGTTCAGTGCCTCAGCTTCCCCACTCTCTGAAATAAGGATCCTAACACTTACCAAGCTGCTGCAGATGTTGCAAAGTTAACTTCATTATGGGATGCTGGCAGCCAGTAAACAGCAATGATCATTCCACAGGACTCTTCTTCCACCCATAAAGCAGAGATTTCTCTCAGCTTTCCCAGGCATAAGAATTATGGCATGTAGCTTTCTTCACCCTTTACCACAGCAGGTATGCTGCAAAGACAGGGATCCCTGCTACCCCCAAAAGCAGGAGCTTCAGTCCCTCTACCAGCTACATCCAGGCCATCTGCCAGGCAGGAATGCAATGCACCAGCCCTGCCTCCGCCGAGCTGTCAAGGCAGCGGAAGGGCTGGGGCTGCACGCTCTGGAATTCCAGCAACGCACAAACACCCTGTCAGCCTGCACCAGGAATGGACTCCTCCCTGCCCCGGACCAGGCTGAATCACTGGAAATACCAAAACAACGATGAGGTCACGTTCCCAGAGCAAGGAACTGGAGCCAGATATAGTCGTGTGGAGAGGCGTGCTAAAAAAGGGACTCGGTGTACAGGCTGGAGGCTCTGGCAGACAGGCACCTCGGGCATTATGTCTCGTTTAAAAACAGCTTGAGCCTGCCAGGAGACTCTTTTTTTTCCCACCGCGGGGAACAGGGAACTGGGCAGCATAACAGGGGCTTTAAACTCTTTATCCATCCCACTGAAAGAGGCCACAAACATTAGAGCCTGTAAGTGTATAGATTTGGGTTCAAGGAGCGAGGTAGAGGTAAAATTGACTAGATTCTGTGTCTGTTGTTCCCGAAATCTCACTGTGATAACCAGGCTTAGGCCTAAGCAGTTAAGAATGCCCCTTCAGCAAGCTGAATGGCAGACAAAAATCCTATGCCCATTACTGTCTGGTTGCTTTTGCTACAGCCTCAGCCAGCTTCCAATAAAAAAAACAAAACCCAAACCCAATATTGCTTTGGTAAGTTTTTCAATGGGGTGAGTGGCAAGTAACAGTGGCTCTGCTATTGCCCCTAGAATGAGCATACTCCATCATCAGGAAACAGACTTCTCAAGGCAGTGCAGTTCCAGCCTTTTCGACTTCTCCATGGAAGGAAACTGGAGACATTTTGCTACTTAGACTGTGAAGGAAATTGCAACATAGGACTTGGAAAGGATAGAGGAATTCATAACAGAATTCTCAATAGCCTGCTTCTTCCCCTCACTGTAGGACGAGACATTTGGATGGATAACAAGAACACCCACAGTTATACGAAGAAGAGGCCCTAAGGATCCAGATTTTGTTCCATCAGGACATAAACCAGATCCTGATCAGAAGCCAAGGGGGAGCAAAGCAAGGACTAGGCAGCTGATGCCAGGCATCGTGCCTGGCAGCCTGGGCAGCAGTCATGGAGATGGCAGGCTCTCTGCAACCACCACAGTGTCTGGCACCCTGACCTGGTGGGCTATGCCTGCACCACTCCCTTCCTCCTGCAAGGGCTTTCAGATTTTCTAATAAAACATGTATGAAAACCAGTGGTAACCGGTGCAAAACTCCCACAGGAGATCCACTAGACCAGAAGTGCTCAAAACCAAATCAGTTCATTTCCATGCCCTTGTTTGTAACAAGAATCACCACACTGAGTCACACCAGTAACTCCTCTGGTCTAATCCTTGACATTTTGGCACTGGCATGTTCATATCACAGAGTATGGAGTGATCTCTCCTAAGACCATACTCTTTGCATAGCCTGCAGCACCCAGGGAACTTCTAGAGCTGGAGATTGCACACTGACCACTTAACAGCCACTGAAACGTGTCTCTGCTATTGAGGTGTCTGGTTCCTTTTGGAATCTGTGTGTATTTTCAGGCTTTATGCCATCTCGTAGCAACATGTTCTGCAAATCAACTGTGTTGAAAAAGGACTTCCTTAACCTTCACCCTAATAAATAACTTGCTGGATGTGCTTCCTCTGCGCTGTGAGAAAAGGTCATTCCTTACTCAACTTCTCCTCACTGTGCAGTGTTTTATATATGCTTTACTCTTCCCCACTATGATCTACTATTACATGTTTAAAATCTCTTCCTCAGTAATCTATTCCAGCCCCGTAATCATCCTTATTCCCCTTTTCTGTATCATGTCTAGGTCCATGCCACTCTTCTTGAGAGACAGTGACCAGACTGTATGTAGTATTCAAGGTGCAGGCACAACATGACTGTATACCTAAGTAGACCAGAATATATATCAGCATTTTTTGATTGATTCTTTATTTCCAGTATGAGGTCTGCCTTTTTGTCTGCAGCTGAACAGTGACTCCAAAGGGCTGCTTACGGGCAGTGAGAAACTGTTCACAAACAACCATTACATGTATAAAGCTGTGCATTTATCAGCATGGAATCCGTTTTATCATGCTAATAGTTTTGCAAGATACACCGATAATTCTTCAGGCAGCTTTCAAACTGGCTAGCCTGACTAATTCACAATCAGAAAATTACAGTTTTTACTCCATCTTCCAAACCATAGATGGATATGTTGCACAATACGTGTTCCACAGAGATCCCTGCAAGACCCAGGCACTGCAGGTACCAGAGATTTGATGGACTGCAGAGCCTGGAGTTTGACATGGAATGCTCTAAGCACAGTGTCCAGGGATACTCAGGATACTTCACCACAGCCTGATGCAAGAAGCTGTGGAGCTCTGCTGCTCATGGTCTCCACCTGAACTCATGCTGGCAAAGGGCCAGGCACAAGCAGATACTAGTACCAGAAACTCCACAGGCTTTGACAGGCAGTCTTAATGCTGTGTATATGGTAGCACAACCATTACAGCAGCAGGACAAACCCACTGCCCATCCCACCAGTGCTGGGATTAGATTAGCAGCACATCAAATTTGCACTCATACACCACCATCTGAAATAGTGTTTTTCCCTGGCATTCCTGGAGTATCCTGGTGCAGTTTGAACCAGCCATTGTGAAACCAGCAAACAAGAATTTCTTCTTATGGAGAACACGAATGAGTTGCCCAAGAAACACCACCACTGTAGTGCATTGTTTTCAGCACAGCAATTGAACTAGCAGAGAGGCTGAAAGCATCCTAAGGCAGTGTCCTTTAACAGGAGCCTTTACAGGTTGTTCCAGACAGATACTGATGTCAGCAGAACATTTGTTATAGCAGCCCAAGAGCTGCCCATGGGGAGACTGTTCAGACAGGAAAAGTCCTGAGGAGGCCATGGTGTGATTGGTGCTCCTTGCTCCCAACCCGTGACAATGTGATCAGCACAACTCATGCCATTTTATGAGGGTGACATCCTGGATGTTTATGAGGGTACCAGAAACATGTTAATAAAATGAAGCTTTAAGTGTAATTATGATAGAGTGTTTTGATTGTTCTGCCAAGGATCCCTGAAAGAACCTGTCAGTGCCAGGTGATGGATACACACTCCTATCCACAGGTCCACTGAGGACGCAGTTGGAAGTGCAGAATTCAGGGCAATGCTTAAGGGCTATGAAGATGCTCAGTGAATACCAACCCCAGGAACAAGAGATGTGATTGTGGAAGTCAATTTTCCAAGTCCAGA
Organism: Apus apus; assembly: GCF_020740795.1. Taxonomy (NCBI): domain Eukaryota; kingdom Metazoa; phylum Chordata; class Aves; order Apodiformes; family Apodidae; genus Apus; species Apus apus. Next base: position 10,928,848 of record NC_067312.1, on the reverse strand, counting down.
CAAGCACACACAAGAATGGGAAGAGGAGGAGAAGAAACTGTGGGCTTCAGATGAGCAGCAGATATCAAAAACAAAACCCCAGCCAGGCTCCATGTTCCAGAAGCAGAAGAACAGAGACCAATACTCAATGAACTCCTTTCATCCAAGTTTACCCTGAAGCACTCCAAGATGTGCTGGCAAACTGGCAGGATCTGATGTCTGCCCCAGCTTCAGCAGAGCTTAGCACAGTAAAGAACATCAGGCAGCTAAAACTGCACACAATATCTTGATTTCATTTATTAACAGACCTCATAAGTATTCTGGCCACAAAGCAGCTTGATGGTGTGTGGAAGGCTGAAGGAGGCACTTCATCTATTTCTCACCTGTTTCATGCTAAATATTGCCTGCAATCCCAGCAGAAGTCTAGAAAGAAGGGTGCAGTGAACCATAACCCCTCTGCAATACCCTGGGTCTAGGACTTTACATTTTGTAGCTCACATAAAAAGAGAAAATATCTGCACTTCACCTATCACGTGCTGCCCCGTCAGAAGCTCCACTGACCTGTCCAGCAGGCAACACAGCCAAGCCACTGGATAGACAAAACTCAGTATACCAGGCATCCTGCACAGGAAAATGTGTCAGACAGCATCTGCTGCCACAGCAAAACCTGAACCAGAAGCAGAACTGCAGGCAGAATGTCAGGCAACCATAAACCAAGCTTGCAACTTTTGAATATTGTATGTTGAAGTGAATATTATATGTTCTCTTATCCACAGCCTGAAGGTTTTTAAGGGATGATTGCCAGGAGGTAGGGAAGCCTGTGAAGCAGCTGCTCTAGGTGTTGCGATCTGTGCTCAAAGGATTCAAACTCACTGCTGCCAGCAAAAGTTCACCAGACTGGAATCTGGCCCAGCAGCTTCTATGGAGCACATAAACTAGGAGAGTTTCAGACTACAATTTTTCAACATGAGAGTACAAATTAGTTTTCTAAATACAGACCTGTACTTTACATGGAATGAATGGCCTGGATGCCTGCGGGGCTGATGGAGGGTGGCACTTTACTCCAGATGACACAAAAGACTCCAGTTTAAAATTCAGGACAGCTACTGACTGCCTGAGTCACCTTGGTCTGCATACTTCAGGCCCCAGCTCCCTCCTGAAAGAGAAGATACTGATCCTCCCTGCCCCTTATGGGAGGGGAATGCAGTACAGCTTAAAAGATTCCATGATCTCTGCCACAAATCCCAAAGTTAAGGGAGGCAAAAGGGGCTGTTCACTATGTACAAAAGCCAGGCTTTTCTTATTAAGTGCCTAATAACGGATGTGGAAGCAGGATGCAGTCAGTAACAAAAACATTGCCCTTCCCTTGGGACACGGCGCTCAGATCAGACAGCGCTTTGTCTGTAGGGCGTGGAGATTGCACCTACAGGTCTGCCCCAGCTTTGCCTTCAGGTCTGGGAATAACCCCTCTCCGTGCAAACAAGCAGCTCAGCAGCACAGCCCTCACCCCGGCACAGGCAGCTCCCACCAAAGCTAGGCACGATGCTTCCAGAGAACCTAGGAACAGCCAGCAGTCGGGCCGTATGTTTTCCTACTTCAGAGGAAGCCTGGCCCAGCTCCGATTTCCCGCGACATCTCTTGGTGTTGGGAGAGGGGGTTGGAAAAGGCCAGATCCATTTATAGCTGAAAAAAGTCTGGCAGAGGGCTCAGGGCCGTGCGGAAAGGCAGGGAGCTGACAGCTCAGTACAGCAGGAGAAGCAGGCTGGGGAAAGAAATGGGGTATGAAAACAGCTTCCCTTCAAGATGGGAGCGGCAGAGAGAGGTTGCTCCTCCACAGTGCTAGGCACAGAAAAACATTCCCTACTTCTGAGTGAATTATAAAAAGTAGGACAGCAGAAGACTAGCTTTGGAAAAACTGAAGAGCAGCTGAGCTGCAGCTACGGCCAGAAACATTGGCAGGTCAAAGCCAGGCTGCAAGGCTCTGTGCTCTTCTGCCGAGCTGTTCATCACGTCCACCCCTGCAGCAAACCAACCCCACTCCCTCATCGCTGGAACAGGGCTAGAGGTGGCTCTGGGACAGGCAGCTGAGGCTGGGAACTCGCCCTCGCTAAAAGGAATGACAGCTCCCTCATTCCAGCATATTTACATTGGCCAACACGTAAGTAGATGCAGTAAAGAGCCTTTGCCAGCCCTCATGGAAAAAGCTCACCCCTGAGGAGAAGGCACCAGTTCAAAGCATCAGCAGGCACAGGCTGATGCTATAATGACTTCAGCTGCTCTGCTGTGTTACCAGGCACGAGACTGTGAGAGACGAGAGGTACTTATTTAGTCAACACAATATAGATAACAGTTGTGCACATTCACAGTAATGTTAAGAAAAACTACCACTAAAAGCAGCATTAGGGATCACAGAGATGATGAGGCAGTAAGAAAAACAAATGCAGTCTAGGTAAGGCAGTGAAATTCCAGTGCTATTGTACAGGCACTGAGGACAGGAGAATCATTAAAAACAAAAAAAACCAAACCAAACCAAACCAAACAAAACAAAACAAAACAAAACAAAACAAAACTGATGACCCACATTTAAAAATTATAAACTCAAATTAACAGGTGCAGAAAGGGCCTGGGGAAAACAGAAAACCTATCAAAGAAGGAGAAACTTAAGAGCTTGGCTTGTTTAGCCTAGACAAATGTAGGCAGAGAGCGGATAGAATTGCTCTCTAAATATATCACAAGAGACAAACAAAACTGCTCAAGCAAAAGGATAATGCTGGCATGACAACAAGAGAATAAATGCACTGCAAACACATTTAGGTTGAAAACTGGAGGGGGAGAAAAAAAATAACCAACCACCAGAACAGAAAGCTTCCCAGCTGAAAGAGCTGTTTTTAGGATAAAGTTTTATCAGTGGTCTGATGGGGTTATAGGACACAGCACCTCTGCCCACAGGTATCCAGGAGTTTCCTTATGCTCCTGTTTTTGTTCCCAGGTAGTAATTATCATAGGTCGTTATTCAGATGGCTTTTTTCTTACAACAGGCCTTGTTGAGGATCACTCCAGTTGGGAGAACCTAGGGAAGCATACAGCCCTCCTTTGCCCTCCATTTCATAAGAGCTGATGTAATGACCTCCAGGCTACAGGTCAGTGGAAAAGAGTTGTGTGGATGCAAACCAGTAAAGTGAGAGCCACCAGACAGCCCCGCAGGAATGCAGGTCAGCCATGCAAAACACTCTCAAGGTACTCAAAAGCACCAGAACATGCCTGTGCCCAAAAGCACCTAATGCCCCACAGTATTAGCAGCAGGGGTTTCTCTGTGTCACCCAGTTGGATTCAGCTGAGACAGTAAATGCCCTAAGCCTTCCCCTGCTACAGTGTAAGTACAGTAACCATATAATCACCAGTTCTCAAAGCATTATCATTCCTGATCCTGAAACTGCTGGCTGGTTAAGCTGGTGACTATTCAGATCCTACAGCAGAACACTGTGTTCAAAGAATCACAGAATGGTTTGGGCTGGAAGGGACCTTACAGATCCCCTAGGAACCCCCCTGCTACGGGCAGGGACACCTCCCACCAGACCAGATTTGCTCCAAGCCCCATCCAACCTGCCCTTGAACACTTCAGGTGTCCAGAGGGCAGTCACAAAAAAAAAAAAAGTATGGCATTTAATCAAAATCTATGCTCTTTCAGTTAGAAACCAGGGACCTGTATATTACGGAACGGTGAAAAAAAAAAGGGGGGAAACCCAGCAAAAAACCAAACCATACCAAAACCCCACCGCATTTCAGGTTGGTGTTGGGTTTTTTTGGGGGAGGGGGTTTGTTGTGTTGTTTGTTGTTGTTTTTTTTTTAATGTATCTATCCAATGGAAGTCTACATCATCATCTTCGGACACTGCACAACCGATGACGCCAGATCGGACACTGCCCCCACCCCAAGCCCCTTCGGGACCCCCGGCAAGGCCGCCGCCGCTTCCAGCCGGACAGCGGGGCGGGATCTCGGTGCTGCCCGCCCCCTTTTCCTTCTTTCCCCCTTCCCCCCCCGCCATCCCCGTTCGCCTAAGGACGTCTGACGTTTCCTCCGAAACCATCCCCGGCAGGGGTTGGATTTGTTTCCCAAATCGGGTTACGCCGTGAGAAGGGGGGGGGGGGGATGAGGGCAGCTCCGTCCTCCCTGCAGACCCGCCTCCCGCTTGAGGAGGTCGAGGGGAGAAGATGCGCTTCTGGTTATCAGCTCCTTTGATCGATTAGCAGGCTGGCAAGGAATCGGTCGTCTCAATATTTTTATTAAAAAAAAAAAAAAAGAAAAAAAAATTACAAAATCAGGAGTGATGTAGGACAGCCATCACTGCCAGTTGATATGTTTCAAACGCTGATCTTGTCAAACAACTGAAATACGCGTCTGGTGCAAGTTCACCAACAGCTCTAATATCCCCTGCATGTCCTGTTCAGCCTGAAGGTGAGAGCTTTGCACGTAAACCATGTAAGAAGAGCGACACAGTCTCTCAGGGTTGCCTTGGACTGTCAGCAAAAGGTCTGCCTCTGCTGCTCAGCATTACATTTTGCTGCATGACATGGTAGGAACATGAGCCTTGCAGCCCACAGACCAGTCTGGGCATCGTGGGGATGTCTGCTTAACTGCATAAATTCTCCTTTTTCCTCTAGCCCCAGAGAGGGTGACTGTGAAAGACAGAACCCTCATCAGAAAGCCATGATTGTCCCTGCAAAGTGACTGGTAAGTAACAGGGTGGTGAGAAGCACTAACAATCACACTGCTTTCCTCAGTCCGAGTGTGGGCTCTCACTGTACTTAAAGATCTCCTTACAGGGGAGATGATGATTAGATTAGACTTTGCTCCTGGCTGCTGAAGTCTGAATCAAGTCACAGCTCCAGTTTTGCACTGGCTGTGTATGAAATGTAATACCACCAAGCCTCCCAAAACGGCAGGTGCAACAGACTGTTGTGGGTTTTTTTCTGTGCTGAGATGAAAGCAGAGATGTTAAACCTTCAATTAGAGTTTAAATAATCTCACACAGTAACTGGTGAATCTGGGACTGCAGGCAGCAAGGTGTTCTGTGCTGACTGGATGAAATGGGGACCTGTCTGGTCTGTTGCCACCACACATTACCTCCACTGATAGCTCAGAAACTGAAGGCAGAGAGAGGTCCAAATAAATACCAGATGGTTATTGTGCAAAAAAAAATCCAATTCAAACACGGAAGGATTCTAAAGCTGTAAAAAAACCCAAAACAACAACAAAAAAACCACCCCCCCCAAAAAAAAACAAGAACAAAAAAAGCCCAAAACAAAAACCAGAAATAAAAAAAAAAAAAACAAACAAAAAACAACCAAACAAAAAAACAGCCAACCCTGCTTAGTCCTCTGCACAAAGACCTCAATTTAGACGGCTCAGCAGTGCTGGCAGGACAGGCTCTCATGCTGCCGGGCCGGCCTTCTACCCAGTAACCCTGCTGATCATGGAGCTGGTGTAACAAAACAGTGAGCAAATCCCAGGCTCCGAGGATCACCATGTCTTTGGCTGTGTCTGTGCACTTCAGGTCCCTCTGCTGGCAGCAAGGCTGGTAGGATTCTGAACTCTGCAACTCCTGAGGGACAGATGAACTGTTCTGAAATTAAATATTAGCCAGGACAGAAGAACTCTGCAGAGGGACCTCAGCCTTCACCAAGTTCCACCAAAATGTGACCACACGGCTCGCCCGGGGAGGTGAAGGAGCCACCAGGTCATGCTTCATCACTCCCACTGAGCAAAGGCAGCAGTGGAGGAAAGGGCAGGACAACCTGAGCTAGCCGTGAAATAGCATCCCTGCCTCTGATACTGCTTGTGTGATCACCATCAGATCAGATGTGCCTCTGCTTCTGCCTGTTTTGGGCGGAGGGACACCTGGTGCTGGCAGCTCAGGTGAGCCCTAACCATGACAGGGGCTTCTCAAGGCCAGATTTTATGGCTTGATCCATATGGGAACCTGAGCTTCCTCTGCCCTTTGATTTTAAGTCTAAATGAAATGGCTGGTGCCCAGCTACAGAACCTGAGAGGGCTCTGAGGGCAGCAGCTGTTTACAAGAGCAGATTTGCAATGCAGATAAAACAAGGCAGGATGAGGAACATCAGGTCCTTGTCCTTTGACCGGCTCAGGGTTTCTCTGAGCTTGCAACACTTCCCAACTGCAGAAGTGGAAGAGGGTGGTGTTTGGGCACTGGCCATCTCTCGAGAGACTGCATTAACCATTTGTTTGGAAGGAGGTTATTTGCAACTCATGCCTTCCAAAGTGCTTGTGTACAGTCAAAAGGCTACAAAATCACACATATTACAAAGATTGGGGATTTGGGGGTTGTGTGGCTGGACCTAAGGCACACCTGAGGACAATACTGGCTCCCCAGAGATAGGGCCCAGAGTGGATTCATGACAGAAGGGCAGGCACGTGAATGAGGAAGACATCGCAAATCCAGCCTTTTCCTCAGCTTTGACTTCTCTTTGGTCTGAGGTATGTAAAGGCAGGGAAAAAAATAGAAAAATAGCATTCTGAACAATGTCAGGGAGCAGAGAAGCCTCCTGCAGCAAGTTCTGTCTTTTTCCAGGGAGGCCCTCTGGGATACCACACCACAGCTCTAGTTCAGCCTGCCTGCCTTCCCCAGCAGCAGCACGTCTTTGGAAGAGAAGCTGGAGCCAGAAGGTGCACCTGAGTGAAAGGAAAGGCCCGAGTCATGGATTTACTAGAGGAATGACCTCTAGGTGGCCATCAGCTCCATGCCTTGCAGGGAGCACACCCTCCTCTCTTAATCTCCTGACAGCCCTTTAATTTGGTTTGCTTTGTTATGGTTTTTTGGTCTTTTTTTGTCTTTTTTTTTTTTTTTCCCTTTCTCTCTCTCTCTCTCTCTCTCTCTTTTTTTTTTTTTTTTTACAGTTCTCTGTGTTTATGTTTGTCACTATTTGGTGAAAATGTTCCTGTTGTGGCAAAAGGTGATTTTGGCCGCATGTTTCTCCCCGACATGATGAGAGCTCCAAAGCCATGCTGGTGGGAGAAGGCGTAGCCCGAGCGCCGCGTGCTGGTCCGGCGCAGGCGTCTCTTGGGTGAGGGTGGAGGTGGCCTCTTTTTGGCTTCTTTAATCTTGAGCAGGACCTGAAATCAGAAAACGAGATGGAAAAAGCGGGAAGGGCACTGCTGCTCACAAGCACAGTGAAACAGGGGCAAAAAACCAAACCAAACCAAACAGAGGGAAACACAAGCAGGGGTTCAAAGCCAAAAGTGACTGACAAAAGAGGGGGATGGCAGGAGGGCTTGCAGGGCAGGAACGGAATGGGCAGCACAGGATAGTGGCCTGGTAGAAGAAACAGCAAATCTTACTCTAAAAGGCATTTGAGGCTTATATTTGAGGCCTCAGGCCTGTATTTAAGTTCCTTCCAGATCATAGAATCATCACAGAATGGATCATCTAGTTCCAGCCTCCCTGCATGGGCAGGAACACCTCCCACTAGTCTAAGCTGCTCAAAACCCAATCCAGCCTGTTCTTGAGCACTTCCAGGGACGGAGCATCCACAGCCTCCCTGGACAGCCTCGGACAGTGTCTCAACACACTTGCACTAAAGAATTTCCTTCTATTGTCTAACCTAAATCTATCATCTTCCAGCTTAAAAACATTACCCCTTGTCCTATCATTACACATCCTAGTAAAAAGAGCTTCCCCAGCTTTCCTGTAGCCCTTCAGGTACTGGAAGGTGCTCTAAGGTCTCCACAGAACCTTCTCTTCTCCAGGCTGAACAGCCTGTCTCCATAGCAGAGCTGGCCCAGCCCTCTGATCATCTTTGTGGCCCTCCTTTGGACTTGATCCAACAGCTCCATGTCCTTCTTACTTTGGGAGCTCCAGAACTGGACACAGTACTCCAGGTGAGGTCTCACAAGCATGGAGTAGAGGGGCAGAATCACCTCCCTCGACCTGCTGGCCACACTTCTTTTGATGCAGCCCAGGACACAGTGGCTTTCTGGACTGCAGGAGCATGTTGCCTTTTGTTAAGCTTTTCATCAACCAGCACCAGGTCCTTCTCCTCCAGCCTAATCTCAATCCATTCTCCACCAAACCTGTACTTGTGCTTGAGATTGTCCTGACCCAGGTGCACTTGGCTTTGTTGAACTTCATGAGGTTGGCATGGATCCACCTCTAAAGCCTGTCAAGGTGTCTCTTGATGGCCTCCCTTCCCTCCAGTGTGTCGACCTCACCACTCAATTTGGTGTCATCAGCAAACTTGCTGAGGGTGCACTTGGTCCCACTGTCCATGTTGCTGACAAAGATGGTAAACAGCAGCAGTCCCATTACTGACCCTTGGGGAACACCACTCATCACTGGTCTCCATCTGGACATCGAGCCATTGATGCCTACTCTGAGTGCAACCATCCAGCCAATTCCTTATCCACTGAGTGGTTCATCCATCAAATCCATATCCTTCCAGTTTAGAGACCAGGGTGTCATGTGGGACTGTGTCAAATGCTTTGCACAAGTCCACGTAGATGACGTCATTTGCTCTTCCCTTGTCCACTGACACTGTGACCCCACCATAAAAAGCCAACAAATTTGTCAGACATTATTTGCCCTTGGTGAAGCCATAGTGTTTGCCTCCAACCACCTCTGCATTCCCATGTGCTTTAGCAGAGCCTTCAGAAGGATCTGCTCCATGATCTTGCCAGGCACAGAGGTAAGCCTGACTGGCCTGTAGTTCCTTGGGTCTTCTTTCCTTCCCTTTTTGAAAATGGGGGTTGTATTTCCCCTTTTCTGGTCAGTGGGACCTTCACCAGACTGCCATGACTTTTCAAATATGATGGAAAGCAGCATTGCAACTTCATCTGCCAGCTCACTTAGGAGCCATGGATGGATCTTGTCAGGTCCCACTTGTGCCCTTTCATGTTCTTTAGAAGATCTTGAACTTGCTCTTCTCCTACAGTGGGTGGATCTTCCTTTTCCCAGTCTCTGCCCTTGCATTCTCTGACTTGGATGGTGTGGCCAGAGCCCTTGCCAGTGAAGACTGAGGCAGAAAAGTCATTCAGTACCTCAGCCTTCTCCATATCCTGCGTGACGAGGCCTCCTGTTTCCTTCTGGAGAGGGCCCACGTTTTCCCTGTTCTGCCTCTTATCACTGATGTGCCTGTAGAAACCCTTCTTATTACCCTTCATGTCCCTGGCCAGGTTTAACTCTATCTGGGCTTCAGCTTTTCTAATCTGGTCCCTGGCTTCTCAGTCAAATTATTTGTATTTCTTCCAGGCTATCTGTCCCTACTTCCACCTTCTGAATACTCTATTTTTTTCATCTAAGAATGTCCAGGAGCTCTTTGTTCATCCATGTGGGTCTCCTGGCATTCTTGCCTGCCTTCCTCTTTCTCAGAATGTGTTGCTCCTGGGCTTGGAAGAGGTAATCTTTTAGTATTGACCTGCTTTCTTGGGCTCCTCTCCTGTCCAGGATTTTATCCCATGATACCCCATCTGGCAGATCCCTGAATAGGCTGAAATCTTCTGTCCTGAAGTCCACGGTAGCGAGCTTGCTGCGGACCCTCCTTGTTGCCCTGCAGAACCTGAATTCCACCATTCCATGGTCACTGCCACCAAGGCTGCCCTTAAGCTTCACGCTGGCCATCATGCCATCCTTGTTGGTGAAAACAAGGTCCAGCATAGTACCTTTTCTAGCTGGCTCTTCTACCACTTGGAAAAGGAGTCATCAATGCATTCCAGGAACTTTGTGGATTGCTGGTGCCTTACTGTGTTGCCCTTCCAGCAGATGTCAGGGTGATTGAAGTCACCCATGAGGATTATGACCTGTGAACAGGGTTGGGGATCTCTATACAGCAGGAAAACCAAACACTCCTCTCATAGAATCACAGAATCATGGAATTATCAGAGTTGGAAGGGACACCTAGAGATCATCTAGTCCAACTCCTCCACTGAAGCAGGATTGCCCAGACCACATCACTCATTATTACATCCAGGTGGGTCTTGAATATCTCCAGAGAAGGGGACTCCACAGCCTCCTGGGCAGCCTGTTCCAATGCTCTGTCACTCTCATGGTAAATAAGTTTTTTTCCTCTTATTTAAATGCAACTTCCTATGTTCCAGCTTGTGCCTGTTGCCCCTCATCCTACCACTCGGGACTACTGAGAAGAGTCTGGCTCCATCCTTCTTGCACCCACCCTTTAGATACTTGTAGGCATTAAGAAGGTCTCCCCTCAGCCTTCTCTGCTCCAGGCTGAACAGTCTCAGCTCTCTCAGCCTTTCCTCGTAAGGGAGATGCTCCAATCCCCCAGTCATCTTTGTTGGCCTCATGACAATTCACTTCTCAGACGAGGAAGAAAAGTAGAGCGATTTTGCACTAGAGAGAGATGCTCAGCCCAAGCATTGAGGCTGAGATTCTGTGCCACAGCTGTGTCAGACATCTGCTCAACTTAATTGCGAACTCAGGCCATTTTTACACACCTGAGCTCTCTCTTAACTGTGTCCTAGGGACCTCCCTACCCAGCAGTCTTCTCCAGCACCCACCTTCTCCCTCTGTAAGGACTGAGAATTCCCCTTCACTCATTCTCCAACAGTCTTGTTGCACCTGGGGAGCTTCACAGGCATCCCAAGGACTGTCGGGGCGGCCTCTGAGGGGCACTGAGCACACACCCTTGGGCTGAGCTCAGACGCTCCCGTCTCGCAGCTCGGTGCAGGAAGAAGAAGGAGACACAAGGTGGCAGCAGCATTTAGCAGATGCTCTTGTGTCTGAAATTCAGCCCGAGGAGCTGCGTTCATACTGATCTGCAGGGGTCTGTGGGCTGCAGTGAGCTGTGCGCTCTCTGCCCACTCCATCGCTCCCAGCCTCTCCTTGTCCTAATCCCCTCATCTTCATATTCCTGGGGATGGGAGGGCTGCTGGTCTCAGAGTGGGGTTACAACCCTTGGCTACAAATGAAGGAAATTCTCGAGTAAAAAAACCAAAACAAAACACAGCAAATACACACACCTGGGTGGAAGGTGAAGGGCTGGGGTCTGCCAGGGTGAAAACTGTACAGCAGCAGGGTGGGAGGCCATGCCACTCCTTCCCCACTGTGCCACAGCACTTGAACCTAAAAATAGTGTGGCTTCCCAGCTCCATTGCAATCTAGTCCTCATCTAAATAATCTCAGCCTTGGTCCCAGCTGCTGCTGAGTTGAACTATGCCAAAACTCAAATTCAATCCCCTGTCTCGAGGGACTAGGGGACAGACGGATGGCAGCACTTGCACCTGCAGGGAACACACACTTGGAGCAATGCCAGGCCCCTGCAATATGTCTCCATGGTAAGCAGGATTTCTGGTTTGATAAGGTATCTCCTTACTTTATCGCTGGGAGTTGGCTTTAACTGAGCCTTCAGGAACCGAAAGCCAACTACAGGCAGCACACAGAGGGCGATGCTGAGGAAGATTGCTAGCCACACGTTTGGTTGGCCCAGGGTGTTTCGAGCAGTACCTGGAAAAAAACACCAAAACAACAAAAAAACATGATTAAAGCCGTAACAGCAGCACTCTCCTCATTGTTCACTTGAACATTTCACCCTCTGTAATTCCAAAACACTTGGCAAACAGACCAAAATTTAAAGCAGACACAATCTCCAACAGTGGCATCAACTTGCTGTAGAGAAGACAGTAATATGAGTATCACTGTTTCAGATGAGCAAAGAAAACTGCGACTTACAGACTCAACTGCAACAACAACACAGGGAGGCAAAGATGTCAGAGTGAAAGACATCTCTTTACAAAGAGTCAAATCACTGCAAAGTATATAAATGCTCAAGAGACCTTCAGCAGCAGTCCAGCTCTCGCATCTTTTGCCAGGACTCTAGTGCAAAAGGGGGAACACTGTTTCTTTACTTTCCAGCACCATTTCCTGAAGCATATGGAGTACTGCCTCTGTCTGCCCAGCAGGCAACAGGATCACAGCTTTGAGGAGGGGAGCATGCGTTGCTCTGGGTGCTTGCAAGGGCAGCATGGCCTGATGGACGTATTGGCAGAGCAACTGCCATGTCCTGGCGTGACACTGCCACCTTCTTTGAAACCAGAGTGTTCACTTCTGGCTCCTCCAAAACTGAAGGAATGTAAGATAGAACAAACAGTCTGCAAAACCCTCATTACAGGGCTTAACGGTGCTGTTGTTGGCAGTAAACTTGCTGAATGTTTTCTCTTCAGTTGGCCACATTCTGCTGTAATGTAACTCCACTGAAATGAAAGTAAACAAGTTGTCTGAGTCCTGACTAGAAACACTTTCCTTAAAAATTATTTCAGCCTGAGACCTTATTAGGTGGTGCTTGGCCTTATGGCTAATTTGACCTATGTAGTATCAACAGAACAGCAGATAGAGATACTGGTGGCAGGAGATTTACCACTTGTCTGTGGAAAATGAACAGACTGCCTGTCTTGTCTCACTCAGCAGTTTTGATACTAAAAGCCATCTTAGTGGCTCATAACAATGTTTCTTCAATACTGGGTTTGGATGCACAGAGCTATTAAAAATACTTTAATTCCTTTTATAAGCTTTCATTTTCTTCCTGGTCAAAGTCTCAGGAGACAGACTCATTTTTATGATAACGTTCACTTTTTGCATGTGCTCAGAAATCTGTAACTCCAAAGACCTCATCATCACTGACATTTTTTTGGTTGGGAATTTCCCATTTCACCTGGCTGAAGGCTTACCATAATCACACGGCATTTTTCTCATGTCTAGCTGGACGTTGTACTTCTATGCTTTCCTTTACCAACACGTTAACTTACTTACAAAAGAACATGCATCCTTCTGAAAACTAAATATTCTGAGATATCTTTAAGACTTGGGCACCTGGAAACATTTTAAAAGAGCAGCAGAAAGCGTTCCAGCCAGCTCAGTAGGTTTATTTAAAGGATCATTCCTGTGGCTGTGTGTGGACGTGCACCCTTACGCAATTCAGTGAACGTGGCCCACGTTCACTTGGATGGGTAGGATTCAAAATAAGCATTCCCAGCAGCCCTCAGAAATACCCTGGCATTTCTTGTAGAAAAGGCAATAAATAGGTTCTGTTATTGCCTTGACAGGTTTAAGCCCTTCAGTATGCCCTATTTGAGTGCAATCTAGGGTGGTCCCAGGGCTTACCAATGAATGGAAAGGAGGCTGTGAAGATCAGGTACATGCCATCACTATACATGGTAAAGGTGATAGCAAAGTAAACAGACAGGCTGCCCCAGATGAAGAACTGGTTCACAACTGTCCAGTAAGAGGTGTCCAAGCCAATCTGAAAGAATGAAGCAACACAGCTATTGTCAGTGCTTTAATTACTTAGCAGATCTGTGCTGAACACAGCTAGAGATCTTGTCCTCTTCTTTGTACCCCAGCTCCCAAGGCTGTTATTTATTCAAGTCTGAAGAAATACCAAGCCGTGGATCACAGGTACTGGGAGGCCATTCCAGGCAGCAGAAGCCATTATCTAGGGAAGTATGATTGATTTGGTTTTCTTTTAAGAAATTGCTCTTGTCCTGCTAGTACTATCTAATTTTGTACCACCCAAGTCTTAGCTGTTTCTTCCAGCAAGTGCAGTTCTACCACCTGCATCATGCATGGGGCCAGGCTACAGAGACAGTCTCGTGATGGAGACCCCATATGTAACTGCCTGATAGGAGACAGACAGTCCTGTGCTTCAACCCCATCCCATAAAACTTGAACGAGTCCTTCTCTAGTCCCAGCCTTAAATGTTTTTTCTGCTAGGACTCTAAACTTCCCGAGGCAAAGACTTTGCTTTCCTGTCACTCTGATCTTCCATAACATTCAAATCTGTTCGTCTCTTGAACTGAGGAGTCATCTGGTGTCAAGAGATATTTATTTATTTATTTTTGCTAAGAATGCAAGGTACAGCAGCAAATACAACATTATCAGGATCCCAAATTGCCTTCCATATGCTGCCTTTGTGAAACAAGAAATAATTCCCGAAAACATTACCTGGGGTGCCTTACCTGTACAGACACCACAATCAGTAAGCACGTCTGAGCCATCAGTGCAAAGGACTGGTAGTCAGCAATGGCCTTTCCGTCACTTCTCATAGTATTGTACATGGCCCCAAAGGGGATGAAGAAGAGAATGAGGGAGCTGTAGATCCCTTGCAACATGCACTTGATGAACACCCCTTTGTTAAAGTAGAGATTTTGCTGGCCAGGCACATATAGCTGGGGAAACAGCATGCTCCAACGATCATCCACATCCTGAAAGTAGAGATGGTCAGATTTGCTGGCACTTACCCAATTGATCACACAAGACCACTTAAGGTTGCTGTGTCCCTGTGACATGCATTTGCATGAGAAAAGGCTTAGAACACAATTCACTCAGTTTTGCTGGGAGCATACCACATCCCAAGGTCACCTAGGCACATTTTCCATGGGGAATTTCACCTTTCTTGTGCTGACAAAGCTGACAAGTGCTGGAAAAAAATTGAAGGTACACTTCTTCTTAAACAGACAACATGGTCTGCTCCCTTGAGAGTTGCCTGGAAGTTATGGGACAGAAAACACCCACCTTCGTCCACACACACAGGCAAGACCATCTGGCTTGGATCCCTCAAGTGTCCAGAGCTAAACACTGTGAACCATTGTGGAGTAGCAAGTTCCTTTTTATCTAACTTGTAAAAGGCATCTTGGAGCAGCATTGCTGCTCTTATGTCTTGCTGAACAGTAATAATGAGGTAGAAATGTGCATGTCAAATAACTGCAGGAAGACTTCCACTACAAAGACTGAACCTGGAAAATCAGGGCTCAGAGGTCTAGTTCATTCTTTGTTTTGTGTGGTCACTAAAAAGTCACTTGTCAGGCTTTAGGAACACAGCTAGTAAGATGTGACTACTTCAGGGGAGAGCTGCAATGGTACTGTAGTCAACAGCCTAACCCCAAAATCTCTTCATGCACTGAAACCTGCAACCCAGCTCAGGATACCACACCATCTCCTCCCCTGGTACCTCCCCTTTTTTTGTGCTCTGGGGTCTCACTGGCAGGAAACTATTGTAGGAGCTACCACAATAGCTGGCTCAAAAGCCAGCTGATTTTGCTTCATGGAATCAGCACTGGGAAACAAAACCCCTATAAAAAAAATCCAAGGGCTTATAGAAGCAGTACCTGATCGAAGAGGCTCATTCCTAGCACCGGGAGGGAGGTATATACCAAATTGTAAAGTGTAATAAACCACTCGTCATAGACAGTCTAAAACAAACAAACAAACAAACAAACAAAAACACAAAACAAACAAAACCAACAAAAAAAAACAGAGCATGAAGTTAGCAAAAGACTGCCTTTTACATATATATGTATATATATACACAAAAGCATATACAATTCAAAAGTGTACACAATTAAATGCTGGAGATCGATTTGTCTTAAACTAACAGCAGACTTTTTTGCTGCAGCAGATTTGCTCCTCGTGCAAGCTGCTGAAGCAGACATGGGGTTAAACTGTTTGCTTCAGATGTTCTAACAGGGCAAGCACAGGTCTGACATGGCTCTGTGCCAAACTGGTCAGGCCTCTGTGTGATCTTTATCCTTGTTTGATGGCTGTGGTCACTTCGAGCACTTTAAAAAAATCCCACGAGGGACCTACGTGCCTCATAATGCACCTGAACGTCTTTGGACATCTGTCCTCTACCAGCAGCACAGTGAAGAAAGTGGTATCTGCCTCATGCTCATACAGCTGAAGATGACAGAACTGTTTGCTTTTCAGTGAGGTGGGGGGCAGGGCAGTTGCTTAGTTTATTTCCTTTTAAAATGTTCCTGGATACTTCTCTTGAAAATGCAAGGTCTGACCATCGGAAACAGAAGCCGGTCCTACCTGTGCTGAGAAGCCAGAGAAGAAGCCATACCAGAAATGCACTAGTGTGAAGGCAAAGTTCTTATAGAAAAAGTATTTGAGGAATTTGCACATGCGGATGTAGGACCACCGGCCATGGACCAAGAGGAGGCGCTGCAGGTAGCGGAACTGGGCGAAGGAGAAGTCACTGGACAGCACGGCCTGCATCCCCTCCTGGCCGCTGATGCCAACCCCGATGTGGGCA
Organism: Apus apus; assembly: GCF_020740795.1. NCBI lineage: Eukaryota > Metazoa > Chordata > Aves > Apodiformes > Apodidae > Apus > Apus apus. The sequence goes on along the minus strand of NC_067312.1, from coordinate 10,912,808 downwards.
GCTGCAAGAAGAAGGTGGTTGATCACGTCATTACACTGCAAGTTTCGACTGACCCCTTTCTTTAAGAGTCCCCTGCTGCGTGATTCCCTTCCAATCTTCATAAAGAGGCAGGTGCAAAGTTACTCTTAAGAAAAAATAATAAAATAAAATAAAATAAAATAAAATAAAATAAAATAAAATAAAATAAAATAAAATAAAATAAAATAAAATAAAATAAAATAAATATTTTGGGGCACTTAGTTGTCATTCAGCAGCATTCTGATTTTGGCTGTGGTGATACATCTCCAGTAACTGGACTTGTATTACTAGAAATGAAATTACACCCTCACTGACAGTTCCTGTTTTCTTTCTGAATGTTTCCCAACAACATAAATGCTGTTGTTCATAACAGCTGCTGTTATGAAAAAATAACTTTAATTTATACCGACATGTGGCTTGTACTTACATGCATACATGTCCTTCCAGGAGCCTTTAAATATCTCTCCAGACAAGCAGAATCTTCAAACCCCTTATAGATTCCTCAGACACAGTGCCACAAGGCAGACTGTAGCCCTTTCACATTTCCTGGGCTTTATTAGTTCAATCAAATAATTAGATGGAAGAGTAACGTCTCTTTTAATAGTAACTTGGGTTTATTAAACATGGATGTAAGTTTAATGTGACAGCTAATTTTACAGCTTTAGCTAATGAGAACAATCCCAATGGCTGGAGATGGGTTAGATTCAGATTCAATTCACAGAACAGTAAATTGAAAAAATCCCAAAGTCCCAACCCTCCAAGGGGGGGAGGGTGTTTCTAATTATCATGTACACTTCAACTTGTTTTTCTTATCCTTTCTTTACTGACTGCCTGACTTATCTCTTTTGAAGCTCCCCACTTAGCCTTTTCTTTCTTAATTAAAAAGCTCCAGTTAATCAATTCTTGCAAATTAACACAAAGAAGATTAGCAATAGGCCCTTCTGAATAATCTTAATTTAATTATATCTAGTTAGGGGATTTTTTTTTTCATAAACTCACTGAGGGAACGCAGCATTAAATGATGCTCAAGGATGGAGAGGCCTAGAAACCTGTGTCTTGCAGCATAAGGGAGATAATTGACAAATGGCCCTACCACATGGAAATGTTAAAAAAATGGATGTGACATTATACAGACTATTTACAGGCAGGAAGGTTTTCTTTCTGCATTGAAGACAGGCACTCTCTGAAATAAACGTGTTTGTTCTCAGTATTGCCCTGGTGATGGGGGCCATGCAGACACACAGGTCACAGTCCTGGGGGACTTCTGTCTATTCCAAGGTAGATACACAGAAATAGGCATTAGGTGGAATCTTAGCTTACTGTGCTCCTGGTGGTGAGAGCACAGCAAAGGGCCCTCCTGTGTGTCTGGGAAGGCAGGATGCATGAGTAGCCTGTAGTGACAATGCTCTGTGGCAGCCTGAGGAAACTTGGGGCACAGACACTTGGTGCCATGAGGAGGGTGGTACAGAAGCCACCGAGACACATGGCCCTGGTGCTAGGCCCCTCAGACAGTGAGCACAGCAGTGGGCTGGTTTGATGCTGGCTGTCGGCCACCACTCACTTTTGATCATGCTGACATCATTGGCACCGTCTCCAATTGCCAGGGTCACAGCCTTCTTGTACTTCTTCACCAGCTCCACCACCTGGGCCTTCTGCAGCGGGGTCACTCGGCAGCAGATCACCACTTTGCACATGCAGGCAGTTCTCACCAGCTCCAGCTCCAGATTCCCTTCCAGCGCATAAGCCTGAGAAGAAGGGGAACGGGGTGTTCGGGTCAGACGAGCAGCAACTCATGGACTGGCAAAGAGGGTGGAGAGGGAAGGACATGATAACTGAGCTAGTTCTTCCATTTGGCAGAAGGAAGGTAGGAGATGCCCCAAGTGGATCCATCCGTTGGATCGCAAGGAGCACCCACAACATCATGCCACACACCCTACACCTGCGTGCATGCAGCACAGCTGGATTTGCACAACAGCTGCTCAGGGTGATGTCACCTGGCAGTGCAGCACAAGTGTCACACCACAAGAGCACTAAAGCAACAAAGCTATTGCTGGGCTTGAGAACAGCCTGGCCATCTCTGTGTGAGTCTGTTTATCCCTCTTGCTTTATTTTATAAGCTCTAGGGGATCTGTGGTATTAATAGAAAAAAATCAAATTGGAAATACTTAATTCAAAACAAAACAAAACAAAATAAAAAAAAAAAACAAACAACAAAGAACAAACAAACAAAACCCACAAACAAACAAACACACAAAAAACCCCAAACAAAATCCAAACCAAACCAAATATGGAAAAAGCTGACCTCAAGTGTGCATGACAAAGCAAAACACAAAGCCAGAGAGAAGGCAACTTCGGCCTGAGGGCTGACCTCTTAAATCAGTCAGTTGTATTATTTCTGTTTGGGAAGCACAGAGAGAACTGGATGTTTGGTCACCCCTCTAGCTCTGTGTGAGGAGAAGGGAGCAGTGCTGGCTTTTTGTGTTTCTTTTAGACTGTGCTTTTTGACTCTGTTCTTCAGTGTCTCTTCTCCATAGACATTAATGGAAGGAACCTACAGGGCTCTCTCCTCAGAGCCGGTACAGCAGGCTCTGTACGCTGCCCTTTCTGCATCAGGCAGACAGGCCATAAGGATATCCTTTCTTCTTGAAACAGAGAGCTGTGAGTGAGTCACTAGCACCCCTATTTCCCTCTTGTCAGTGGCAGGCAGACTTGCTCAGCAGAAGACCTTTTCATGATCTGGTTTTAGTACTGGCTGGTCATACGGCTTTCCCCACAACATCCTAGCTGCCCAGCAGTAGCAAAATGTTATTGCAAGGTAGCTCTGTTAATGTTATTGCACACGAATCAACGAGTTCTGTGGTGATGTCATTGCAGAGGCTGCTGCGCCTCTGTTTGTTTGCTACATTTAAGCAAGACCACTTGTGTGCACAGCCCCAGAGCTGCCATTCCACCCAACTGCGTGTGGGGATATAGCGCTGAACGGATGCTGTGTTTGTGTGGTATCAGAACCATTGCCAGTGTTCAAGCTCTAGGTGCATAGAAATAAATAAATAACACATGGCTTTCTCCACACTGTCCTTGTGGTCCACATCCTGGAGAAGGCCATGGTCTGTGTCCACCCTGCTGCTGGCTGTGTGCACTGTCTGCTCCCACACAGCTCAGATTTAAATTTCTGCGTGGGACACATCTCCTTGCCAGGCTGTGGGTGAGTGTGTGTTTTTTCTAGGAATAGAAAGAAAGCTTTGTCACTCCTTCCAGTGGTGCTTTTATAGCACAGAACTTGAGATCTGTCCTGCAGGCTGACAGGGTGGAGCATGAGCAGGAAGGGGGGTTGCAGATGGCTGAGATGTCAGAGGATTCACCCATTTGGATGCACCAAACTTGACAGAGCTCTTGTCTGCTTTGCAGTGTGGATCTAAAGGAGATTAAGGCCCTGGAGTTAAGAGGCAGCAGGTGTAAAAGAGGGAGAGAGGGTACTTGACCATGTAGACATTGCTTGGAAGTGTTCCTTCTAGTCCAGGGTTCACAGGCATGGCACACAAGCCAAATGGAGCAAGATGAGATTTTTTAAATAGTAATTTGCTAGGCTGTAACAGAACTGGGGGTTAAATTTGCTGGACTGCCATCAACCACAGGGAGCAGAAGCATCTTTTCTCCGAAGAGCAGCACCTCCCAGCTCTTCCATGTCTCCCTGTTTGCTTACCCTGCAAGTTGGGAAAGCAAAATACAATAGACACATAAACCTGATCTAGACTAAGTCATCCTCCCAGACAGATTTAATTGTATCTAATTTTTTTTTTTTCCTAACCTTTTCTCAACAATTTCCAAGATGGAAAATCTATTCCTGTGCTTCACTGTTCTCACCAGGAAAACATTTAACACAAAACTCTCTTATCTCAGTTTAATTTTGTTACTTTGTTCACCTGTTATTATTTGAAGACTGTTACCAAGACTGATCAGTATTCTCCAGGCTCAAAATCCTAACTTTCTCAGTTTTCCCAGTGCTTTCCAGATCAAGCATAACTACTCCTACAGTTTTCGTTGTACTCTCCCTAGTTGGTCTACATTTTCTCAAATTAAATGGCCCAACTAAGCTGAATTATTTCAACTAAGGCATCACCAATGAAAAATAAAGCAGGCAGCTTTCTTTACCAGTCTTAGAGATGATGCTGTTACATACACATCTCTGATTTTGTATGGGTGTAGGCAATTAGATGAGAGTGGAGAACCAAGGCATTTGTTCTTACTGAATTGCATTGTCCATTTTTCCCACATATTTCTCCAATTTGTTAAAACTGTTTTCAAATCTAATTTTGAACTCCATCGTGCCTGCAGTTTCTCCCACATTGGTGCTGTCTTTTTAAGCAGCTAATGAAACACTGAATATCAAATAGATGTGGGATAGCCCCCTGCATATGCCACTTAACTGTTGCTTTAGATCAACAGTGGGCCCTTAAGAGCCATACTTTACAAGCAGTCTTGCATCTGTCACTAACCATTTAATATAGACTGTATTACTTCAGTTTGCTTGGAAGAACCTCATGGGAAAGAACATTAAACAATTTATTAGTTGAGTCGTAAGATACAGATCCTATCTGTTACATGTATCTGCTTTCAGATATGTTTATTAGAACATGTTCTTGGGATTCTTGAAACCCATGTCTGATTCTATCTTCTTGCTGCATGCATAAACTGCCTGATTATATTTCTAGTATCTTTCTGGAAATGAAAATTGATCATGCTACTCTGCCCCTTCTGCTTCCCTAATATCAGGGACAACACTTCCCTCTTCCAGTCTTTTGAAACCTTGCCCATCACCTTTAATGTCTCAGATAACCACTGAACCTAATTTTCAACTAGGAAAAAAACCAAACAAACCAGTCCTCTAAAGCTGAATTTTTAAAGCATTTTCAAACTTCCAGTATGTCCCTGTCACATTCAGTTTTTAAGAGAACTCTGCCCTGACATAACTCTGAACCTTCCTTACCAGGCTGTGGCCAGTGATAACCAGACCATACACCCCGTTTGCTTGCTCATCAGGTAAAACTTTTGGGATTTTTGATGATTTTTCAAACTGAATGTTGATTTCATCACTGTCCAGAAAGGAGTCTGGCTTCATCTTTTTCCTTGCATTCCTAAAAAAATCCAGAATAATAATGAGAAGCTTGTAAATATATGTGTTTTGATATAGCAACTTCATGAAAATTAAAAAAAATAATAAAATGCTTCCCTTTGATTGTTTAATTCCATTTTCCCTGTATCCCTACAAAATGCATGCATGGTTGAGGTGCTGCTGTTTGTGCAGACCACAAGCATGCCTCTGAAAGCCTAAGTGTGTGCTAAACCTGTGCTGATTTAAAGTCAAACAAATAATCTGAATGCCATGAAGAATAGTATCCTGAAGAGTATCCCAGATCTCTTTGCATATTATCTGGCAACCACCTACTTCAACAGTAAGGGACTGAAAAACTTTCTGATTTCCCACTTATACCAAAGAACTTATGTCTACTGGGGAGGCTATAGAGGAAGACAGTTTTCCAGATAATGTCAGGAAAGGACCATATCCAGAAAAATGACCACAATGTGGATGAATGGCAATAGCAGTAGAGCAACAGCATAGCTGAAGCCTGGAGCCAGAAGCTTGTCAAATGTCAGCTGATAATGCCTGTCTGACTCTATTTTCTTATACATTTATGTAGATTTGACCTCTTGGATCAAGAAGCTTCAGAATTTTACATTGTGTTTAGCTGCTGGGTCTTCCAGACATCCAGCTAATCCTTATCCAGTGTTCCTAAATGAACTGCACCAAGTAAAGCCCACAGGAAAAAAACCTGGCAGTAACACAGAATATAGTGTCAGTGCACAGCAGTGAAGCTGCACATTTCAGCCATTTACCTGAGCTCATGAAGTACATCATCAGATGTGCTGCCTTCAATAATGAAAATGTCTTCCATGTCATCATACAACAAGTTGCAGGAGTAACCAATATTCATTGCTGTCTCTGGGAAAGATAAACCAGGAAGAGGGGTGATATTAGCAGCCCCAAACTCACCCAGTCTCTGTGGCTTTTTTACACACGTGACAAAAGCTCTTTTTCTCACTCAAAAAAAGCTCTGAGCCTTTCAGAGTCAACAGTTTAAAGAGAGCTGGGAGAGTCACCTTGATGGATGTGACAACAAATCTGCCCTAATTGGGCTTTACAAGGCTACAGAAAAAAATAATTCCACCAAAATGAAAAAGTTCGAAATATCTTTTGGCCAATATAGTTGGAGCAACAAAAAACATTATACATGTTGATTCCAAAATTTATTTTCAGAATATTCAACTTTCCCCCCCTCTTACTCCCAGAAAAGCCCCAAACCATAGGTTGGAAGAAGAATATAAAGAAATATCATTCAGAAAATCCTGAAAACAAAGTATTTTGGTATTTCATAAGCAGAACTATTACATTCAGAGTATGACAAAATTAAACAGGTCGTTTTTCTCAAAAATTGCTCATTTCTTGGACAAATTATTTGCAAATGCTTTTGGCATCCCTGAAACTCCATAGTTTCAGTGAAACTGCTGTTTCTCCAAAATAATTTATTGGGATCTAGTCACATTTCTTTCCAATTTGATGCTTTCTCCTAAGGCAAAGGTTTCCTCTATTTCTATTCTGGATCATTAGTGCCAGGACCAAAGTGAAACCAACCTGACACCCACTGTAACATTAAAGTTCCTGTAAAGAAGGACAGGGTTTTTTTCCTCTTCTTCACCAGGGTGGTCACCTGTATGAAACTGACACCTTTTCACAGCACATGAAAACGACTATGGGATGCTCATTGCTTTGCCTCTCCAGGGGCAAAGAATGCTGCCTTCACAGTGCTTCCAGCCTCAGGACAGGGGTTAAGAATAGGCACTAGCTATAGGTACCGGGTCTAATTCCAGATAACTGGAGTTTTGCTTAGGTGGCAATGAAGAAAAGCCCTGTAAGTTTGTCCTCTGCAGTTTTTCAAAGGAAAAAGAATGACAACATAGGTCTTAGCAGAATCATCCACCAGTGGAAGAGAAGAGAAACCTCCAAAGCTGTAGCCTCTTTACCTTGTTTGTCTCCAGTAAGAACCCATATCTTAATGTTGGCTTTGGCAAGAGTCTCAATTGTCTGTGGGACTCCATCTTGTAACTTGTCCTCAATCGCTGTAGCACCTAGAAGCTTGAGAGACAGCAGCAGGGAACTGATTAAGTCTTGCTATTGCTAGCAAAGGAGAAATCATTAGACTTCCAGAATAATTAACTCAAGCAAACACGAATGAAATTCAGGAATAAGATTGTACTTCTTTTCATTCTTCCTCAGCAAATTTACTGTACAGAGTACAGCTCTGATCCTGCAAATATTCTAGTCTGTCATCCAGTCTCAGGCTCAGATGGATCATGAACATTCATGAAATTATTGGCCAACATATTTGTAGATCTACAGGTCTGTGTTTTTTCACATGCTCCCTTCCCAGCATATTGAGCTGTCAGTGAGGGACAAAGATAGCTGTGGATCCATGTTCCCGAATATCCATATGCATCCTGTAGTGTGGAGCTTGCTCCCAGCCATATTGTACAGTCTTATGGCTGCTAAGCATCTTCTTGAGCCCACAACAGACCTGTCCCCACACCACACTGTCACCTAACTGCAGGCTGCTCAGGATACAAACCTTCATTATTCTAAAGTTATTGCTTTTTATGCATTTTGGAGATGCCACCACTTGGTGGCTTTAACCTGTTGTCAAAGGGACATGAAGGTTTCACTGCTAGCTCAAGGTTTAGGCAGCATCTGCTACCACCTACCTCCTGCTGTTGGGAGACTAAATTCAGGGGTTGGCTGTAAGCCCAGATTCCCTTTTGTCTTCCTGGGATGTGTGTAATTCATCAGCTATGAGTGCTATCAGGGTAGATAATCGAAATGTCTTTATGGGGTCCCTAAAACTGCTCAATCCACCTATTACAGCAGTAGTCCCTGGTCCATGTAGTGAGAGCTTAATCAGTGAGCCATGATTCTTCGTGCTGTGAGCCCATGACCTCTTCTCTACTCAGTCCATGAGCTTCACAACCCTTTCTTGCAAAGCAGCTGGCTTCTTAACCTCCTGAATCTCTGTGTCTTTCCTGCTTGGAACATGACCCACAGAGCGTTTGCACGATGCATTATGTGGATGGGAAGATTAGCATTTTCCACTGCTCCCCTGGGACCCAGAGGGCAGAAAGCTCTACCCCTTGGACTGTACAACATACAGAGGTCAGCAGCTGGAAAGAGCCATGGTGTGGCTCCCAGGATTTCTGAGATTTGAGAAAAGCACTACTGGGAGTGCAAAAATTGAAGTGCTTCCCCCTAGACATCCTTTTCATTCATTATTCATGGCTCTAAAATAAAAGTAGAGACCCACCCCCTGCCCCCCACCCCAGGGCATTCAAAAAGCTGTAACAACACTCAGGGAAAAAAGGATCACAGTTTCACCCTATTTCAAATTGAGGCAAACATGTTAATGGACATAATCTCCCAGTCCTGGCCAGGGCTGCAAGAACAAAGAAGAATCTGCAGCAGAGTGGCACTGGGGATTATTCACTGCCTGTTTCTAAGACAGAGAAATAGATACATCAGCCATTTGCACATGATAGCAGTGAAATATGTGTATCCACGGCATCTCCCTTAGGCTCTGGTATGCCACTTCATCAAAGCTACTCTGACACCCACGTGAACTAAAATAAAACCATTCCCCTGCTCTGGTGGCTGACACCCCAGTTACTGGCTCCTGATGGAGGTGCCGGTGAAGACCCAGGACTGCCATATCCCTAGCAGCTCCAGTCACACAACCCACTGAGCTGTTTGCAGAGCAACGTTTACCAAAGTCATACTGAGATGTTTATTGACAAACCACCATCCTCACTGCCTCCCCCAGAGCTTGGCCCAGATTCCCTGAAACACCAACCATTAGATCTTTTTCAATCTCTTCATATAACTCTGACAATTTCTCTTCTCGTCCTTCCAAGGCAGTGCTTGCTTCATGGTGACGCCTGATCCAGTCCTGAAAGTAGTCTTCATCTAAGTTTTTATAGGCCACCACAAGTGTCCTCAGACCTTCACCAGCAAATTCCTGCAAGACAGCATTGAGGCAGAATAGGTCAAAGAGGAATGGTCTGCTCACTTGGGCTTACAAAGGACCCTCTGAAAGCAAATGGCTAGCTGCAAAAGCTTCTTGCCTACAGTCTGCAGAGGAAAGGTGAAAAAATCACACCTTAGATCACAAATGTTGGGGTACTTTTTGACAACTAGTTCCAGACCACTTTATCATCGATATCCATCGTCCTTACAAAGAAGAAATTTCAAAAGGTTCTTCCTACTTCCTGGCTATAAAACTTTATATTGACCAGACAGTTGGCTTCCAGGCTTGTATTTCTCAACAAAACGCACAATAGTGAAACCTAAATAAACACAGCCTTTAATTTTGGACCTAGGCTCAATATTTGTAGGGTACAAATGCTGGCTGAAATGTACAGCATGGCCAGAGTCAGTTATGACATCTCATCAAGGCCTTGTTACTGTTTTCTGCAGATGTGTGATTGATGCTATGGATCTCCATCTGGTGGGATAACAGAAATCCATTTGTGAAAGTTGAGGTGTTCCCCCAGCCTTGAAGGAAAGGTGCATCGTCAACAGTCCTCATCCACAGCTCTGCTCTGCCCTCTCCTTTTCCAGCAACTTCCTCTGGCTGCCCCAGGCAGTGAACAGAGATGTTTTTGCTATTGCACAAGACCTCTGGCAGAACTTTCTGTTATCTTGTGCTCTGCACCATACCAGGAGAATCTGACATCACAAGAGGGAGTAAATATTGGCCAAAAAGCACTCTCTTTTGTGACTAACCACTTTCCAGTGCACACCATTAACAATAGGAAGGGGCACAAGTTTGAGCAAAACATTTTCCTTGCTGCTCAGTCAATATGTCCCTACAAGATCTGAAAGAAAGGGAGGTGAGTGAGAGCATGTCCCAGAGCCTGACCAGTCCTTTCTGACTGAGAACCCTTAGGTCACAATCTCTGCAGCTCTTAATTGCATTAAAGAAGTTAAATTACTCTGTAAGCCCTTTAGTGACCACCCATTATTTCAATCCAAGGCATGCTTTAATGCATCAGGTGTGTGTGTTGTAGAGTAACAGCAGATTTGGATGGAATTTAGTTGCCAAAATACAGCCCGGTTGTGCCATTTCAGGTGTTTCACCTATCCTGCCTGGCTTCCAACTCCTACTCTAGAGACATGCAGGTCTTCTGGATGTGCTGCATGGTATTTGCCATCCATGGTCAGATGTCTCAGAGCAGTTTGACTCACACCTGGTGCCCATGCTTAGGAAAATGATTTGAGACCTAAGATGTTATAAATTAATTTTCCTTTCCATTCCATAATTTCAAAAATGGTGCTTACATGCCATTTCCAAAATTTGGCTTTTGCTTCAACACAGATAATGTTTCCATACGTCGAGAAGAGGAAGTCACCAAATGCATATATGGTGTGCAGAAGGAGACACTTACATTCAGGTGTTCTGTAGTCTCCTCTTTGAGAGACTCGCAGGATGAATGAAGCAGTTCATAAAGGATGGTGTCAGCCCCCTTGCAGTACAAAGTCAAGTCACCTTCTGGACTCCGCACTAGGAGAAGGAGGAAAAGAAATAATACAAAGCCCAGACTGAGGCATTTGGGATTCACACTTGCATCAAAACAAAGAATGTTTTTAGAAGTGTCCAAACTCCACCAAGTGTTGGCACACTCTCAGGAATCAAGACAAGCTTTGCTTAGTCTCCAACATTAGCATTACAACATAACCAACTGTACAGAGATTGCATTGGTCTGAGCAGATGCAATCTACTTATAGCAACTTCCAGTTCCTGAAAGGGCTACAGGAAAGCTGGGGAGGGACTTTTTACAAGGACATGAAGTGACAGGGTGAGGAGGGATGGTTTTAAACTGAGAGAGGGGAGATTTAGATTACATATTAGGAAAAAAATTTGTTCCTGTGAGGGTGATGAAGCACTGGAACTGGTTGCCAAGAGGAGCTGTGGCTTCTCCATCCTTGGAAGTGTTCAAGGGTGGGTTGGATGGGGCTTGGATCAACCTGGGCTAATAAGAGATGTCCCTGCTGATGCAGAGAGGATTGGAACTAGATGATCTTAAAGGTCCCTTCCAACCCAACCCATTCTATGATTCTGTGATATACCAGTTCCCAAAGTATCTGAGGATGCTGGAGGGTTAGGAAAGGCTACACAAAGTTTCTTGCATCATTATTCCAGTTTTCTTTTGGAAAACTGGACTTCTCTGCTTGTCCTTGCTTTCTCCTTTCCCACTTCTCCCTGTTTAACTGGAAGCAGATTAGAAGGATAGCCCTTCCTGCATCATCAGGAAGGAAGATGTACACAATGCTTAGCGTCTTCAAGAGGTTGCTCATTCACTGTGGTCCAGATGTTAAAATGTCCTTCCAACTGCCGAAGTTAAGTATTTATTCAGTACTGTTGCTGTGCAATAGAAAGGTGAAGGCAGCCCATCTCAAGTGCTCAGAAGTAAACGTATTCAGAAAGCATTGCAAAGGAAGTATCCTGGGAAAAGGCATCACAGCAGAATGAGGGACAACTTGAGAGTCTAAGAAGACAGACAGGGAAGAAGGGAGCAAAGGGAACATACCAATAACAGACATTCGCTTGCGAACATTGTTGAAATCAAGAATAGCCAGAAGTTTGTAGATTTTTGTTTCTCCCATTTCCACAACCGTTATAGTCTCGGGTGTGCGAGCTCGGAACACAAATCCAAAGTTTCTGGCAGCAGTTACAAGAGCTCCCTCATCAGGAGACTGGGCCTGATAGACCAAGTTACCTGACATACAAGACAAAAAAAACAACAAAACAATGTGGCTTCTGCCTTGTTCCTGAGACTAAACAAATGCAAATTCAAATACATGGTATTATAGCAGGTAACCCTTTGCCTTTCTGTCTATTCCCAGAGTGTAGCACTAAAAAGCACCTTGTGTCCACATGTCTTCAAGTCCCATCAACCCATCTTCCAGGCCAGTGACAGAGGCCCCCTAGACTCTTTTGGGGTCTTTGGAATCTAACAGATGTCACTGAGAGGAAAACTTTCCTAGGTTTACCCTTTCTGTTTAAACCTGCATGTATTTTTCTCATCAGCATTTTCACCTTTTATATGTTAAATAAAGCACAGTTTTCACCCTGTCTGGGATTTGAGGAGACTGACCCAGTTCATGCAGGAACACTGGGTGAGTGGAGATAATGAGTCTCCAGTGGATAGGTCCCCTATGCTCTTTGCTTTGAGGGCCTTGGGTGCAGAATAGAAAAAGAGTGGGGCAAGCCATCTACCACCACAGGGAAGCTCTGGCACCTGCAATTTCCGCACTCCAGAGTTGTGGTGTTTGCAGTAGTGTCAGCTCCACCACAGGAACACAGAGGGAGTGGAGGCCCTGGTCCTTTCTCTTCCCATGTAGCATCTCCAAAGACACTGATTTATGTGTAGCCATATACTACAGAAAATCACCAGGGAGCCAAAAGGACCTGTAACAGCTTCTGTGGAGAGAAGACACACTGTGGTGCAGCATGAACATAACCACTCAGCCTGCTGCCTTCAACAGTCCTCACCTTCCTTCTTCTCTTCTGACATCACTGTGTGACAAAGTGAGAGCAGCCGGAAGAACCTGTGCGTGGGAACATCACTCAGCTTCACAGCTTCCACCAGACTGTGGTCATAGAAGGCAAACTTTGGGTCGGCTAACTGGTTGTATGAGAAATCAACCTTCTCTGTGTTCTGCAAAAATATAGCTCGGTGTTATTTGTGAAGTTCTCAGATGCCTGTACACCAATGTCTGCACATCATAGGCCCCCTCTCTTCCTTACATTTACAGAGGGCCTGCTCCTGAGGGGTTGTTTGCGACAGAAACTGGTGAGTCATGAAAGCTACTGAATCACAGGAAAGGACAGGCACTTGAGGTGAACCTGATTAGCTAAAGATGCCTCTCTGTACCACAGGAAACAGTCATGCAGGATCCCCACAAAAAGGATTTTTATAATAAAGCAATGTGTGCCTTCAATAGACGCCTGCTTGGAGGCACCACACTCCTGATGCCAATGGCTGCCTGCAACAGTGGAAGCCCAGCTTAAAACAATTCATCAGGCTGTGCTGTCCACCTTATTTTCCCGAAGCAGGAAAAAAATCCTGATGTGGAAAAAAGGCGACAGACAACTGATGTAAAGGTTCAACTCCACAGGCACTGCCCATTTCGTCTAAACTCCGGGAGCCCCAAGGAGAGGGGAGTATAGCAGAGAAATGGCCAGAAGCTCACAGCATGATGCATCATGGAGAAACACACTGCCAAGTCTGCCTGGAATGATTCTGACTCCCGCCCTGTCCCTAATGAGCTCAGAGTTTCCAGGGTGGGAGTCATCCTCTTGACCGCTGCACGCTGACATTTAGCACTTACCACAAGAGCACAGGCCCACCCCACATGCACACTTCTCTGTGCAGGAAGGTCCCAGCACTGCACCACCCTGGGTGTGTGGGCAGCAGCCTTCTGACCTGCAGGCCCCTGTTCCAGCCAGCCTCACGGGCAGGAGCAGCTGCCAGGCACCCGTTTGGCAGGACACCAGCACATCTCCCCAAGCAAGTCAGGTCTTTGCACTTTGCTGCCTGAGCGAGGGCAGGCTGGAGGCACGGCGCTCGGCACAAGTAGCCGATTTCAGTGGGTAATTTAAGTTTAAATGGTCTGGAAATGGATCACTGGAACAAGGAGTGGGATTTTCATCATCATCATCTTGCCCTTTCTTACTTGGATTACTGCATGCGGTTTTCAGACTTTTTAGAAATCCAAGACATGTGGGTTTGTGCCAGCAAGCAGAGAATAGAGAGAAATGGAGCAGTCACTCTTTTTCGTGCTTTACAATGTCCAAAGATTAGGAGAATTTGACAGCGACTTCATTATCAATTCCCCATTAAAGCTTTAATTAAATGCCAAGCATAATAAAATTCAACATTTCCAAAAAACATAAATTTCATAGTATTCCTAGTAATGGTAAGACTAGAGGAAATGGCCTGATTTTGTGTCAGGAGAGGTTTAGAATAGATACTAGGATTAAATTCTTCACTGAAAGAGTAGTTAGGCACTGGAACAGGCTGCCCAGGGAGGTGGTGGAGTCACCATCCCTGAAGGTATTAAAAAAAACATGTAGACATGGCACTTCAGGACATGCTTTATTGGGAACGGGGAGTGTGTTGTTTTTTTGTTTGTTTGGGGGGGAGTTTTTGGTGTTTATTTGTTTGGTTGGTTTTGGTTTTTGTGTTTGTGTTGGTTTTTTTTTTTCTCTTTCTGGGTAGACAGTTGGATTTTGTGATCTTAGAGGTCTTTTCCAGCCATGACCATCCTGTGTGATTCTTTGTGATTCAAGAGAACATGTGAATACACTAGGATGTCATGTGAAGCTGAGGGAACAGTGGGAACTCAGCATACCTGACCTCCAGGTTAAACCAGGCTTACTGGGTGGGAATGCAACTCTGACAATCCTTTGACATCCAAAAGAACACACATCCCTGTTACCAGGGTCAAGAGCACCAGCTCTTGCAGGGTCAAGAGCATGAGCTATGCCTGGGTGCATTGTGTCCACTAACACTTAGGCAGGCAGATTCACAGAAAGCAGAGATCCTGCTAGCACTTGAGCACTTACCTCATTTATTTCTACCCTTTGCCCAGACATATCATACACATCACCTGCAAGCAAGAAAGGCTGAGGTTATAGTCATAAACTACAAATAACTGCAGTCTCTGAGCTTTACCACAAAGATTTGTTACAGTATTTTGAAGCTAGTATCTGGTTAAAAGGTTTCAGTAAGCATAAATACTTTGACATAGGTACTGGAGACTGATGATTAATATCAATGTTTCTATGTCAATCAGTGACAAAATCCAGAGACTGACAGATTCTTGAAACCCAGAGCAGTTACGATTAAAATGACTGGCACTTGAGTAAAGAAGATTTGACTCAAGCTGAACCCAGAAAGGACACAGAGTTAGGTAGAAAACAAAGGTGCTTTCAGGAGGTGAGTTCTCTTGTACATTCCCTTTGGAAAGTGAGACCAAAAATCCAGCTCCTGGATCATACCAAGTTTTCAACAGTCTCTTGGCAACCACAAATAAGGGGTTATTGAAGCCCATTCTTCCCATGTCTAGGTAGCAAGGCTGCTCCATTAATTTTCCCTGAACAGATGATCCAGTCACAGAAATAGAAGACATTTCACGTTCAGGAAGCACCACTGAAACATTTTCTGCCTGAAGAAAATGTCACTTGGAAGGTCTGCACTGTGCCTAGTGCAGCAAGATTCAACTCTTCATTGAAATAAGATTGAAATCCAGTGAATTACATAAATGATAGATCCATATCTACACCACCAACCTCAGTTGTGACGACTGTAGGTGCTGGTATTCCCTCAAAAAAGCCCTGAGAGTGTAGAAAAGTCTCAGAAGCCCTTCTCCTGAGAACTGTGCCTCAACTGATCCCCTGGGAACTTAAACTGAGAGGCTTTTGGACACCACCTTCCCAGTAGAAAGCCTAAGCCTCCAGAATACCCTCCCTGGCAGCAGAACTAATTCATCCTTTCTGACATGGCTTTCCCAAATGACCCTAAGCAGCAAATCCAAAGAGATATATTTCCAGAAGGAAACTAAGCATTTAGAGAGCTGTAGGATATAGACTATCTGCCTTCTTTCCACATACTTCCCACTCATTTCTTGAACCAATATCCTATGTTATATATGTTTAGTGGTGACACCAACTTTGGAAAATTCAATTACAGGGCACAAGAACGAACAGACTGAATATTTTTCAAACTGTTTAGCAGCACTAACATTGGCTGGCATAGTAGCACTGTTTGAGATATAGTGGTCTCCAATTATACACAAAACAGTGTAAAAGAACCCTTATTTTATTAGGCCAGCTAATAGCACTGAGAAAAGTGACAAGACTTCTGGCACACTAGTATATCAGCAGGTCTGATACAGGCAAAATAAGCATCAATCTATAGATAAGCAGTAACTAATTTATCGGGGGGAATATAATGATGTTAATCAATTAGCCTGTTTGTGAATTGTTAGCACCTCTTGAGAAGTAAGAAGAAAACTGCCCAGGGCCATACAATGCATGAGTCTTGTAAATCAATGACTGTTATGAACAACAGACCTCACAACTTTAATTTCTTATTTTTTTCAGCTCTCTACAAACTTGTCTCCCTTCTGGTAGGTGAAGTATGTCAGGGCTAAAGACAAATTACCAGGCCACTGATTTGGTGCCAATCAAGGGTTCAGCTACCTGCACAGGATGTGGAAAACCACTGTTCACGACATGAGAAATGGCTGCATGTGAAAGACAGCAGTGTGAGAAGCTGACAAAATTTGCAGGTAACATCCTGAGAGATGGATGATTTCATAAGTAGTCAAGAGAGAGTTAATTACGTGAGTTATGTGTTAAGTTTCACAGGATTAGCAATACCTGGGTAACCATGTCAATAAAACCACAAAAGGTTGAGATAACAGGAAAAAAAAAAAAAAAATTGAGTACAGATGTAGTAAAACAGGGACCAATGAAGTAAAAGTAGTATGGGGCAGATTTTTTAGTTGGGTCAATACTGGGGGAGAAAAAAGGAGTTAAAAGTGCAGCAAAAAGGGGAAATGAGACAGGAAAATGATATTAAGATATGAAAGGGATGTAGTCAGGGCTATTCAGTCATCCCTGATGGGCAGGCTTTCACTTGCTCACCACAGCTTCTTACAAGACACACTCTTGTGGATGTTACATTTAGTTTCTGTGGACCAAGAGGCATATAAAAGAATTAAACCCAGAGAATAAGGCAAACAGGTAACATACCGTAGGATTTGCCATTGATGGAGCATTTGTTGAAACACATGATGTTCTGAGTGAGAGTTCCTGTTTTGTCTGAGAAGATGTACTTGATCTGCCCCAGTTCTTCATTGAGTGTGGTGGTACGAGCCTGGGCTGGTGTGTCATTCAGCTGATAATACATTTTACGGTCCCAGTCAATGTAGAAACTGTTACCCAAGCGTATAATCTCTACACTGGAGAAAGACAAGGTGATGGAATATTAATTAGCTTAAGGAACAAGATCTTTATCTTCAGCACCACCATTAGCAATAGCAATTAGAAGACAACTGCGAAGGTAATGACAGGTTATCCTCAGATAGCTTCTTGCTCTAAGCAATGCTGAAGCAAGTCCCACTGAAAGGATGTTAGGTTTATAGCAAATTCCTTTCATTTATTTATAAACTAACATCAGAATTTTTCAGAACCTTGTACTTGGCCCTATTGAACTTCATGGGGCTCACCTCCTAAGGCAGCCAATGCCAAAGAGAGTTTCTGTAGCAAAGCTGCCTGAAGAGTTAGGTGCCATGATAAACTCTACAGGCCTGCTCAGTCTGCACCCCAATCTCAATGTTTTGCAAGTGTCACGGGTGCATTGCCTGCTTTTTACCCCTGCTTGCCTATCTGCAATAACCAACACAGCTCTATGTTCTCCATGAAGTGATGACATTCATTCTGCTCATACAGCACCAAGTACTATGTATCCTCAACCTGATTATTCCTACTTCCCTGGCAATACACTCCTCACATGAGCCCTACAACCACCTAAAAAAATGTGCCATTCACTTTTCTTGATGGTCAGTGCAAGTGGGAGAGAGCAAGAAACTAGCAGTCTTACTCCTATGGCATTCAACACCTCTCCTTTAACTGCAAAATCATCCTTTCCTCTCCTCAGGGCTCACTGCTATCCCTGCTCCAACCCTAACAAAGACCTCCATAGGGAACAGAAAGAAGAAAAGCATCCCTATGGTTGTGTGCAGTCATCCACAATGGGGTTGCATTTCTGTCTAGGGAAAATGCTGCTCCCAGCTAAATCTCAAACTAAAACTCTCCTGAGATGAAAGACGAAACCTTTTGGCACATACCTGACATAGAGTGAAATTGGCACCACTGTGTTTAGAATGATCACGTACGACCAGAACATTAGGAAGCCAGAGTAGGAGGCAGAGTTGACGCCTTCTGCCCAGGGCAGATAGACTTGGAAGTAATAGCCCTTATCATGCTCCCAGATGCCATTGCCAATGGCTAGGATAAGGCACATCAGTCCTAAAAATGCGAAGATCTGAAAAAAAACCCAAAAGTTACTGTATTTTAGAAACAAGGAATTTATTATATACAGGTTAATCAGAAGACCATAATGAGAGTGGGTTGAATAGATTGAACAACAGGAAAATACACCTAAGGGTAAAGGAGGAAAACGAGCAAAGTTATAGCACTTCTATCCCAAGAACAAAATTACAGAGTGCAGAGTTTGGCAATTTGGACTCACAAGACATCAAATAGCTGGGGATTTAAGTCCAAATTAGACACCTAAATCAGAGTGTTCATGGGCAGCTGGCTGAAGAACATCGGGTTTCATTAGAGGTGAGCTGAGCTGCTCAAACATCTGGCTGCACACTTGGGAGTAGAAACTGCCTGGAGGACTTTACTGGCCATTTGCTGAATTTGTGAAAGCTTTCCTCACCATTTCTGAAGAACTATTAAAGATAATTTCTAACACAGAAAATTCAGCACTGTGCAGGTTGGAATTCAGCAATGGATAGCATTCTGGTGGTTAAAGGAGAGTTCATCACTGACTCAAAACTAATGGTTGCCTTGGTACCTGTCATCACAATCTGGTTACATTTCCTTTGATCAGACACTAACAGGTGATGTGTATCCTTGAAGTTTAGAGAAGCCCATTACCTGAAGCCTACAGCAATGGGAGGGACAGCAAAAGGAAGAGAATTGGTGAATCCTTGCTCAGGAACACCATTTAATAGACACAAAAGATGAAAGCACAGAGGTACTAGCTGAGAAATCCTCTGAACCAGTAAGGTTAATTTTTAACAACACTTGGAAAACTGGGAAGCTTCACCGTATGGAAAATCTGCTAATACAATTCCAATATTTGAAAAGTAGAAATGGTGATCAAGGAAGTTAGCTTTACATAATTCCTGGACATATGATAATAAAAACAGTTCTGTCAATATGGAGGTGTTAAAATATTTGACTTAAAACAACCAACATCCTCATGATAATGTGAAGATATTGAATCATTAAGCTGTACAACACAGCAATTAAAAAAATCACCTCTTGCAAGAGTAGTCATTAGGGAGGAAATCTCAGGAAGTTGGGCCATTATGTATAAGGCCACACATTAACAATCACATTACAACCATAATCAACCTGTTTAAAAAACAATTTTTGAAGCACGAACATAGAAAATTTGCTGGTAAAGCTGATAGTTGTATTTCTGAGATAATCTATGAGAGGAGGAAGGACACTTTTATGAAGTTACTTGAATCACCTGATGAAAAGTTCACATACATTCAACTTGAATTTTAATACCAAGAAACTGCTGAAAGGGAACTGCAGTTAAGTAAAGGTGCCGGGCTGGGTTTCAGGGGAGACTTACATTTCCCATATCAATAGCAGCTTTTCTGTTTCATTGGGGGAGGCTCAATAAATTACTCCTCTGGTGAAACTGAGACAATATTGCTTGCTGATAAGGAATGTGGTGCAGTGTTTTTAAACCTCTGTGGCCAGCAGTAAAAACAGACTTTAATTTGTGGTGGTGTAATCATCATGACTTAAGGATGTGTAAGAGGCACATCCTGGGGACCTGTATTGTCCTTTATTAAACCAACAGACATAGACAGAGAAAACAGACAAGCCTGTCCCTTTTTATAGATAGTTCTCTTGGTCGATTAAAATATATTACTTATCTCTGCATCATCCATTGAAAAATAAATTAATTAGTAGAGTCAGCTGGCTATTCTGTCTTATCACTGTACCCTGAATAGTTCCTCACTGTCCCACAGGTTAAAAATTGCCAGTTTGTAGACTACTACAATCCATGCAGGAAATTCAGCGTCTGATTTAACAACAGAAAAATACAAGACAACAGCTGAACTTTGCCATATCACAGTAGCTCTTGTCTACAACTGCTGTTGCTTTATTGTATATTTTGCTTTATGTGCATTTTGCCTGTCAACACTCATCCCCAACAGCTCAATTGTTGTGCAGTAGCTGTGCTCACACAAGGTTCAGTAACATTCTACTTGCTTTGAGAGAAATGCACAAGACTGAGCTGTTAACAGCAGCCCCGGAGATTAATTTCTGTGCAGAGAAACAACTGTGTACAGAGTGTTGTAATTATAACCACAGCTCTGCAAGAGAAAGATGTGAAAAAATCCGGATCACATGTTTGTGCATGCTCATGGGGCTTCCTAGCTTGTACATCCTCCTTCTCTGAGTCCTGCCCATGCTGTGCCTCAGAAAGATCCTGAGGTAGGATTTTTTTTAAAGGGGAGGTGACTTTTGACAAACATTTCCTGTTGGACTGTGAACGAAAACTGTCTCATTTTCTTTATTCACACTCTTGAGTTCTGCTGTGGGATTTGAAGCACTAAGGTGTTTAAGAGATGAAGGTGACAGCCCTGTTTCTCTGAAAACATGCTCCCCCGAGCCTGCAAAAAAGCAAGTTTTGGAGGAAAAAGCATTCCTGGAACTGTCGGGTGCATCTCCAGTGGAGGAACATTCACTTCTCTCTCAGATCCCAAATAAACACTTTGAAGCATGAACAAACAGCTATGGTTGCCATCTGGAAAGGTTCACTCCTGATTAACCCTTTTTGGGACAGACCAGGGAAACTTCTAAGCAAGACTCCATTGGCAAGCCCTGCTTAAACAGTGCTCTGTGCCTGGAAGTTTTATGGACAAACACAAAATAGCTTTGCCAGTGTTAATGTGGAACAAGTTTCATTGCACTCAAAATGAGCTATTTATAGCAAAATGTGGCTGCTTTGTATTTCCAAACTCAAGAGCAAAATAATATATCACCTCTTTTTATGACTGTACTTTGTAACCTTTGACCAGCCAGTGAGCTGGAAGGACCCGTTGCCACATCCACTCTGGTGTGCAAAGTGCCTGGTGCTTAAAGTAGGACAGGGCTTCATATAGATACTGAAACAATAGGTGCCTTAAAAATGTGTAAAGGAGAAAAACACACCCATGGTTCCATCAGTACTCAAGAACCCAGGCAGAGGCTGATGCAATCAGCTGCAACTTGCTCAGTTTTTTAAAACAGAGCCATGAGGTAAATTAATTTTGTTTGTATTCAAGAAGAGAGGCTTAACAGATTGAAAGAGCTGGGTGGGACCCATGACTTGTGGACAGAGACTTGGCAAATCTTAACTGAACACTAAATTCTGAATTTTTCTCTGCTCCATTTATTTGGATCCCCCATAACCCCACCCCACAGTCCATCCTTCTCTCCAGTTGGAAGCAGAACACCTGAGGTTTTTTCCAAATGCTTGCAAAATATTGAATGTAAGAGGCCTAAACTTTGTTTTTTGCTGTCCATTTAAGTGTCAGGGAAGAAAACACTGAGGAGAGCAAGCTGATGATAGCAATCAAGATTTTCACTTGGCAGAGACTGGTATAAGATTATTAAAGTGAAGGGCATGTCTTTACTGTACACAGAACAGGGACTTGAGTGGGCTTGAAAATGACCCTGGAGTGGCTCTCCCTGCTGCAGTTCTGCTTTACAGCAACACATGCAGGTGTTCAGAACACTGCCTGGGAGTTGAGCAAACTACTGCTGCTTTTGTATAATTTCAGTCCCACAGAGACACAACTGGCTGTGTCCACTAACATCTACCATCCCTGGGCCCACCTAAATAGCTTTTTGGGATACTGAAGAAAAAAAAAAAAGCAGGATGAAAGGGGCTGGGATGAAGTGGCAAGGTTGGAGAGTGTTGCCATTCTGGAGAGGTTTGTGCTGTAAGCCTCAGTGCTGAGAAGTCATGAAGGGAGAGCTCAGGATAGACTGGCTGTGATGGACAGACTGCTGTTGGACACCTTCTCCAGAGTTTGCTCCACCACCTCGGGATGGATCCTGGCCCCAGCCTGGCTGTCTCTGGCTGGAGAGCAAGATCAGGAGGGAGGATGAGGAAACAGTGGCCACCAGACCTTTCCAGTACCATAAACTAAAGGTGATGCAGCATGCATGACAAAACATGACAAAACTCGCACCCAAGGGAAAATAAAAGCTGAAACTAAAGAGCTTTTCTTCAAGCAACAATGAGTGAAGCAGTGCCAGAGTGTATGTGTAGCTTCACTGAGTACCTTTGAACTCCAGCAATAAAATCTTGAGACAGTCTGTAAAAGAATCACTACCTGGAAGTATTTGCCATTTTTTAAAGTTACTGACAAGCTCAGCTCTCAAATCAGGTCTTTTTTTCTAATTTGAGGAGAGTGCCTGCTATATAGGATTAGTGTTCTCAAATTTCCCAGTGACTAAACCCACCAGTTTTCAAGTATTAATGAGAACATGTCTAATATTTTACCCTAATGTGGTAATTCAGAAGCTGGCATCATGTAAATTAACAAACTGAATTACCAAGTCCAGTGCAGGTATCATCAGAGATGCCAAGAAAACAGAAGGAAGAGGAAGAACTGCTGATGTTTGTTTGTATAGGAAATGACAAAATTGGTAGGGGAAAAAAAGGCATTTACAGGCTTCAAAATGATTCTCACCAAAAAATGCAGAGCAAAGAAGAGAAGAGCAAATGAAAAGCTGAGAAAAAAGGTCTTTAATGCTGTGAATACAATGGCCTTGTTTTGCAAGATGGGCTGGCAGAGGCACTGTAAAAATCGGGTTGCTAATACATTAATACATAATTTTTCTTTTTAACATGAGTCACTTCTGATACTCCCTCATTTGGGTGAACAAAGAAGTGGAGCATCTGGAAATGACAAATACGTCTGGAGAAATGAAGATGCATTAATTGGACTTACCACCAACACAAGGACATTCATGAGCCGATCAATGCTGGTGCGTTTAAAAGTTGTTTTTCCACTGTTCTGCATTAGTTTGGTGTCTGGCCCTGGAGATGAAACATGCTTGTGAGTTTTAGTAATAGAGCTTAGCTGTTCTAAAGCTGTTTCCCCCTGAGGCCTCACTGTGCTTTACAGCATAAATACCCATCACAGCTTTCTGGAAGTACACACAGTTTACAGTGCTGTGGAGAAACTTAGACAGGTAAAGGTCAATTAACTTTCCTTAGATTATATGGGAAGAGACACATAAAGCCACTAATTCTGGATTTTGACCCTGCTCTCTTATTTCAACAGCCAATCCTGCCTTTCAGGTTTAATTATTTTTCACAGGATACCTGATACTGCTGTGTTATTGGTGACATATTACACATCATCTCACATGTCTACAGCAGTATAGAAAAAATAGGCAATCTATGCTCATAAAAAGCACAGATCTGATGGTCTACGATACTATTATTGATGACCTTGATATTCCAATATGGATTAAAACCACATATAAATGATGTGGAATTCTTAACAGAATACACTTAAGAGTGAAAAATTTTGAAAAAGCCTTGTGAGGGAAAGACTCCAGTTGGCCCAGTGTGGACCAGTAAAGGCAGATTTAATTCATTTTTAATTCTTAAACTGATATTGTTCTTATATTATTTCTTACTGACTGATCAAGACTTCTCTCATGTACTCTGCTGCATGCATTTCTGAAATAAAAGGCTACTTCTGCTTACTAAAGCACTTAATCAAGTGGGAATTGGATGTTGTCATGAAGCATTTGCAATCCAGTTTTCTCTTGTAGACCACATTACAGATAATAAAAAATCTCAGATTAAAATCCCCTGTAATACGCATTATTTCTAGCCTAGAGTTAAGACAAGGAATCTCATGCATTGTTTTGCTTTTCTACTTGGTAGAAACATACCTTCCAAAAAGGAAAATACTCTGTTCCTTTCTGCATACTGAGTGAGATGTATTTCCATGCTAGTGCTGCTGTGCTCTGCAATTCACACATCAATTTTTTTCAACCTACCTGCATAAATAACGAGACCAAAGCACCATTCTGTGTTCCTAATTGTACAGCCCCTCAGCAACATTTTCTCGTTGTCCAGGGCATACTTCTCTCCTCGAAGAGTAAGAGTTCCTGTGAATTTATCCAGCTTGTTATTTGGTGCTTCACACTTAACTTCACCTGTAAAAGGAAAGTAAAAACAAAAATGGAAATCTTGGCCCAGAAAGATGCTGGTCAATACTGCCTTCTCTCTGCTGTTCCCCAGACAGGGGGAATTCAGTCCTCTCCTGACTGTGCCGTTCCCATCCTGTATCCTATGTTTACTGATGTTTTGGGATATTGCTCCTTCTCCATATTCATGTCATAAACCAGTGAACCACAATGAACTTGGATTTGTCATGTTCTTTGAACGTGGCAATTCAAATTTTTTTACTGCTAGGGTATAAAACAAAGTTTCTGGAGCTTTTATCTGGGTGAGAAGAAATGTTGAACTAGAAGCATATTTTAAATCCTTTCACAGCAAGCTCACAGTGGTAGGATATGACTGTAGAAATTTAGCTACAAGTGCTGACCTCACATAATTCCTATTCCATTTTCTTTAAACCTGCAGGAGCCCAAGCAAGAAAAATCATAGCCTGAAGGCTGCAAAAGAGTAATTAAGTGAGGTGTCTTTGCTCACTGCTTTTTAATTTCTTCTGGTTTATAACTGAAGTCCCAGTGGTGCATGAAGAAAGAAACTGCTAATCTTCTTTGGTCATGCAGCTGATACTGTAAGTGACTCGAGAACCTATTTCTATTCCCACTATTTATATTTATTTCTTGTAATAAAAAGTGTCCACACGAAATTGTAAACACAAATTCTTTGGTATAAAAATTATTATTCAAATTAACACTTGCACTTTACATCTAAAGGTACAAAGCAGAGCTCTGTGGATATGTTGAAAATAACTGAAAAATAAAAATATGCTTTATGGAAAGGGAATCCAAGTGTTCAGTCTGTTATATTTTTCAGCAGAAACATTAAAGCTATTTTGATTGTAGGCTGCAAACATCTTCACAAGGACTAGCATTTGCAGACAGTACAGCTCTTACAGCTGTTATCGGACAACATACACCAGGTTCACAAGCCTGGAAATAAAATCCAGAGCAGTCCATAAGAAATGTACAACTTTATGTAGTTGTACAATGGTAGTCTTCACCACTGCAAACTTCAAAATCAGGAGTGGGTGTTCTTCTCATAGAACAGAAAGTAACTTGACTGTAGGGCAGACAAATCATGAGACTTGACAGACAAAGTGATGAGGAAATTCTGTGACATTGTGACATCAGAGATTACACTAACAACCATGCTCTTTTTCTATTTTATTTATTATTTAATCCAAGACCAATCAGACCTGTACTCCATCATCTCTGAAAGTCTGCAGTAACCAGGCCTGTCTCACTGCAGCCCTTGCAACCCCTTGAAAACCAGAAATAAAGCAGAGGCTTTGCAGGGGAGCCTGAAACACAGCACAGAGAAACTCTGGTGGAAGAAACCCAGAGCATGATCCCCCACTAGGAAGACTGTGACTCTCCTCATGGCAGCTGTGGGACAGTGCTGGTGGGAGTCCCTTGGGTGTCAACACTTCTGTGTTCCAGTAAGCCAGTGAATCTGGATGACTGATATGCTGATTTTGACATCAGAAGAGATTCATCCAGATGAGACAGATGACACAAAAAAAAGTGAGAAGCTCTACAGTTTCACCCAAATATACCTGCATTGACCCCAGTAACTCTGGAGCTGAAAATACTTCCTGTCTCCTCCTCCCATTGACAGCAAGATGATACCTGAACAGATTTCACCTGAAAGAGTTAAATACTGCCAGTTCTACATGTGATAAATAGTGAAAATATTGCTTCCTTTCTCATCCCCCAGCTCCCTGAAGAAAATAAATTCCAGCATTTTGCAAGTATCTTCCTTATCTGAACCATCGTAATGTCAACAAACATCATAACTCAACTGCAAGCATTCCACTGAGTGCCTGTATTGGCTGCTCAACCCTTTCCTCTCTTCCTGTCTTAAGAAGCAATTAGATAAAGAGTTACATAAATATTTAAATACTTCTACAGAGGTTTGTTGGGGAAATGCAAGCTTGGGTCTGATTCCAGGCACTCTTCCCAGTACTCTGTCAAATGTAAATCATCCTGGGAAACATTTTATTCATTTTAAGTATTGCAAAGAGGCCACTTTTGTATACAATATAACTAAAACAGAGGTTTAAAGGATAAATAAATATTTTATTTTTAAGAGTTTTAATCTAAAAAATATTTTTAAACTTTTTTTTATATGTAGATTCAAGAATGCAGCATCCTCAGATAACCATTACACCAAAAATCCTTGAAAAATTGTGTAAGGTTAAGATTTTACTTAGGAACTGATACACACTGCAAACTCTTAAGGAAAATAATTATGAAATGCCACTCTGACTATTAACATAAAACATGTAGCTGCATCTGTTAAAACATTATTTCTCAAGACCTAAACCACTCAGAACATCAGCTGTCATTTCAGAGAAATCCTGATGTACTGAGCTGACACTCAGCTGAGACCACACACATTGTATCATAAAACCTCAAAGAGCAAAGCAGAAGAAAAGCTCATGCTTGGATGACTCTGTCAGAGCCAGTCCCAACTATACTAACTCACTGCCGTTTGTCCTGGGATCATCTAGTCATTTCAAAGAGAATTTTTTTGTAAAATTATTTTTCCTATTTGTCTAAAAATATTTCCTGAGAACCTTCAGTTCTTGAGATGTTCCAAGGACTGCAGCACTCATTCCACCCCTTCCCGTACTGACTTTTCCTGTAATCCTGGCCCTAGTATCTAAGGCCACAGGGCACTGCAGAGTGTAACTAACATCACTTGGTCTGTTCCCTCAGCTGCTCTCTGCAGACAGATGAGGTGTAAGCATGGAATATTCTGGTTTTGACAGGTCTGTCTCCTTTCTGTGTATGTGCTGGTAACCAGTGACAGGATGATGAGGGGGACAGCCTCTTCTCCCTGGTGACATGTGATTGGACCAGGGAGAATGGATGCAGGTTGTGCCAGGGGAGGTTTAGGTTAGATATTAGGAAGTATTTATTCACTGAAAGGATTGTCAGGCATTGGAATAGGTTGCCCAGGGAAGTGGTGGAGTCACTGTCTCTGAATGCGTTGAAATGGCAATTTAATGCTGGTGCTTAGGGACATGGTTTAGTGGTGAGCTTGTGGTGTTAGGTCTTAGGCTGGACTGGATGATCTTGGAGGTCTCTTCCATCCAGGGACGTTCTGTGATTCTGATCCTGTGTTGTGCGGGAATGGTTCAAAGCTGCATCACGGCAGCCTTAGGCTAGATATCAGGAAGCTTTTCTTTATCAAGAGGGTGTTCAAACACTGGAACAGGCTTCCTAGAGAGGTGGTCAGTGCCCCAGGCCCCAGTGCTTAAGAGGCATTTGGACAATGCCCTTAATAACATGCTTTAACTTTTGGTCAGCCCTGAAGTGGTCAGGCAGTTGGACTAGATGATCACTGTAGATCCAACTGAAACAGTCTATTCTATTCTAGTCTAGTCTAGTGCATTTATTTTTTTTTTTCTACTCTAAAGTATTCATGTTTTGTGTCTATTTTATGCAAAAATCAGTGCTAAGAAAGGCTACATTGCTCCTTAACTGCATATCCACTGCCTGTCTTTAATTATCTTGAAATTCAGAGTTTATTGCGGCATTAAAAAAGGAGAGAAATGCTGTCAGGGCAAGGGCTCAAGCTGGGAAGCAGTCAGCTGTCCTGCCTGCACAGTTAGTGCCCAGGTCTGCACGGTGTGTGGGAAGTGCCACTGCTCAGAAGCTAAATGTCATAGATGCACCAGCATTGCTGCATCAATGCAAAGTGCAGCGTGGGAATATTTGGAGATCAGAACTAATAATGAAGTTTTGGGAGAACACTTTCTGCTGTGTGTTTACTCTTGTATTGGAGTTTGGGGTGAGCAGTCTCACCTACAGGCAGATGCTAAAGAGCAGTGTGCAGCCATAAGGGGAATTCTCACCAATACAGCTTCAGGTTCTAGCCGTGCATGGCACCAACACCTGCAACTGAAGGGTTGTGTGTGCTCTGTGTGTGCTGTTTCTCTCTGTTGTACAGACTGCAATACTCCCATTCTGTTCTACTGCTGCTGCATTCAAAGAACTCCTAGGAGGACACAGCTGGGAGGAAGATTCCCAGGCACTCTCTGGACTCTGATGTTTGGGCAAATCCACTAGAAAGTGATTTTTCCATGTAGACTCACCATTGAACTCTGTCAGTTTCTGAAGATCTTCTCCAAGCTCTGCAGTGACTGTCAGTGCCTGTTTCACCTTCAAGTTTGTTTCACTGTAACAAATAACAGAAGACAAAAACATGAACTGAAAATCCTCTGTCCTCAACAGCAGAAGTGGCTATCAGGGTCAGCTTTCAGTTCACAGTCTTCTTCCTTAGGCTTTTGATGGACCATATCACTATTGGCCTATTGCACCATCAGTGTAGTTGTCTCTTTCTGTTGCCAAGAGGCAAGCCAGAGGAATTCTGGACATGGTACGATGGTACCAAAGAGAGTGAGATGCCTCTGTCTTCTCATTTTCAATGCAAAGTGCAAGACCCTGAGCTCTGTGACCAGCTCACTGTCTATCCTGCCATTCATATCACACTCAACCCTGAGGAATGTGAGAATAGAGGAGAGCTCTGGGTCTTCTTCCACTGTCTTCTGGTCCTGAAGAGTATTCTAGTCCTGAGACTAGCTAGCTGAAGAGTTTGAAATGCAATGTACATTTGTTTAGGACCTCCTGTTAATTACAAGTGCAGGAACAACAACCTAATTTTCAGCAGAAATCAAATGGAGTAAGTCCAGGGGGCTGTCTGTAGGGTATTGGGAAGATATGATTTCTTGACCTTTGTGGTCCTGCTTAGTCCTTCAAGCTGATGCTAACTCCAGGCAATGCAGACAAAGCAATACAAATTGGGTCATAAAAATGTGGTTAGATCCAGTTCATTCCATTTAATACCCATTAGTCACAGCACTCTGACTTGTGGTCAGTTGTGCCGTGAAGTGAGCAAAGTTTGGAAGCCTTTTCAGTGTGCATGCATTAATATTATGGTACAGTGGTCCAAAGGAGACTACTGGAGTTATTAATCATTATTATCTACCCAGATAATCTGGGTGAGAAAAGACTAAGGGAGGCACAAGAAACAGAAAGCTTCTGCCAGTGACCCAGGATATTGCTAGGACACATTTCAAACTAAATCTTGGTGTTAGAAGAACTGTCTGGAAGTCCTCTCCTCACACGACATTTACAGTGAAAAAGGCAAAAGTATCCAACAGATGTTGCTTTCTAGGTACCTGCCCAAAGTTTATTCTACGTATTAGGAAACTTTTGCTACAAATGCTATTGCAGGAAAGGCTGCAGCACCCAGGGTCCCTAGAGACCTGTCCTTGCACTGGCAGCAGTGACTGCACCAAGGGCCAGGCTCACTCACCCGTCCAGCTCAGCAGTCTCGATGTATGTCAGGCTGTGTGGCTCACTGCTCGACAGCAGCAGCAGATCGGCCTGCAGAGGGACAGACAGACTTGTCATGGGTTGACACGGCTGGCAGTCGTGGCACCACAATGCTGCTTGTGGCTTCTGCACTCTGCAGGTCTCTGAGGCAGTTATCACCACTACTGACTCATTTGCTTGTGAGTGATCAGAGTAAATCACAAGAGACTAACTGGGAGCAGGATGAAGAGAAACTGTACTCACCGTCACAAAGTTGTTGTTTTCTAGTTTTATTATATCCCCCACTTGGACATTCATCCATTTTTCATCTTTCAACCTGCAAGAAAACTAGTAAGTAAGCACATATAGCAAACACCACTTGGGAAAGTAGGATACTCAGCTCTGCTCCTGAATCCAGACTGTAGGTGCCTTCAGGATTTGGGCTGTTGATAAGATGGAGCAGGGTCTTCCATGATGTGGCTTGATTCATACTACGCTAAGGGACCACCACAATACAGAAAAAAGGTAACAGTTGCTGGTGTGACCTGTTCAGGGTTGAGACCAGCCCTCACAATAGCTGCACAGTCCATGTGCATTGTCCTTCAGTCTGGACTGACTAATCCCCTCCTTCTCCTACAGGACCACACTGCCTCCGAAAACATTTGCTTTGTGTAACAGACTTCCAAACACCTGGGAAAACTGCCAGTTGTGGGTTTTTTTCTATGTAGTGTTAAGGGCCAGAGCAACAGATCTGGTTCTGTGTGAGCCTGGCTGTCAGGAAGGTCAATGCAGATGTTCTGACGGCGTGTGTGCCCAGCTAAGCCCATGTTTGCCGTGGCCTTCACAGCACTAAGCAAGACGTGCATGCAGACAGACACTTGCAAGTGTTAAGGTAACCAAGGCATGGCATATAAGCAAAACCTAGAGGTGAGAAGTATCAAGAGCTATATCAAAAGAGGACTGGGTATTCAAGCTCGAATCTGCTCAGCCTTGCTTTTTTCAGTGTTGGTCGGGGTTGGGCAGGACCCATGGTTTCCAATTTTTAAACACAGGCAAAACATTAGAATTTTTTTATTTCAACGTATGTTTCCTAGACACAGTAACTAATAAACGGTAAACTAAGAACTCGGTTCACTTAGCAGAAAGCACAAGAAGTATGTTCCTATTCTTCAGTTTCCAGTTGTATTTTTAACAGTTTGATCATTTGTTGGAGTTTATACGACATAGTGCTATCTATAGCACAGAAAAAAAAAAAAAAAAAAAAGTGGTCAGACTTCACAGCTGCCTACAGCTGTGTCCTACGCACACTTGGACTCCGTGAAGCTGCAAGTAAACAACACATCTGTCTGCCACAAACGCCAGGGCCTCTGCTATTTTTGCAGCAGGAAAGAACAGTGCTAGCAGCACAATATCCAAAGCAAGCAGCTTAGATGCTTTGAGTACATCTAAATCAGAAGTGGTACACACACTCGAAGTATTATGACATGTAGAAGGAAGATACTCCTGCTTCTTCATTTCAAATAACTTGTTGATAATGCCTAGTTTTGCTTAATGTATAAATAAATGCTATGAACATAAATGGGCATGGGAAGATAGCCTTGCTTGTGACTGCTAGGGTAAGGAGTAAAATAATACAATACTCTCCAAGTGCCACTTACTTTAACATATATATGGAAAAGTAAGAATTTACTTTTTGTCAGAGCAAGGTCATAGCCATAATGTCTGCACTGATTGTGGTAATGTGTCATTGGTTCATGAATCCTGACATGTAGTCCAGAACTGCACAGTGAGCTAATGGTGTGAAAAAGAATTCAATTTTTGTTTGCTTAGGAATCCTTGGGAATCCCACAGGGAAAAAAAAAAAAAAAAAGTTACTAGTAATAAATTTCTCTTCCTGGTCAAAATTACAGCAAAAGAAGAAGGACTTACATGCCATTGATCAGGACCTGGACTGGGCGGTTGTTGACTTGTTTGTCGCTTTTGTGTCGATTCTGAAAATGTGATTGGTAGGTTAAAAGACATTTCCAGCAAAGGAAGCACACAAGAGCTGCAGGCAGTTCATTAACGTTTTAGGGTTTCACCCATCTGGCTGAATGGATCAAGGCAGAGTGACCACTGAGTCATAGTTGAGCCCATTTTTACAACAGTAACATTGGGCATAACTGGACTGCAGAAAGCAGGTGGCAACATGGGGCTTGCTCTAGAAGGGAAGAAGGAGGGTAGAGCCTTATAGGTGACTTAGGACAGTCCTGACTCAACTGGTGTTGGACCCACCCATTTTAGTTTCGTAAGCTAAGCACCCAGAGAAGTCCATTCTTCTGCTCTGACATGGAAAGTGGCCACGGATATTCTGGCATTTCTCCCTAGGAGAGCGCCTAGTCACTCACACCTGCCTACTTGGACATTGCACAGACACCCAGAGCACCAAAATAATTTCATAATGAGAAAGTCAGATGCTAAACCTTGGTCTAGCATCACCCTGAGAAGTCAATGGGATTTTGACCATAAGCTCTGATGAGAGCAAACTTTGGGCAAAGCTGTACAAGTTTGAAAAACCACACACAGGTTGCATGTTTCTTTCTGCCTACATTGCAGCTAGATGGCAGAGAATGAGTTTTCCAAAGTAGATGCCTAAGAACAGACTTCTGTGCATGCATTCAGACATATCTGTCAGTGACCACATTTTCAGACATACTGAGTAGTTTCAGGGAAAGGCAATGAAGCTGATGAGCTGCTCAGTAGTTTGGAAATCCTAGCTCCTTTTTAGGTACCATAGATTTGGGGATCTAATCTTAGACCCCGTCTTGGCCACAGACCAGTTCTCCAACTGACTGCCACTGGCTGTTGTTTATTTTAAGTGTTTTGCTATAGTAATTTTGCTGAAGAATCACAAGCAAACTCCAAAGTACAGGTCAGTAATACAGATCTTACAAAATCATCAGTGGCATCCTTGACTCCTGACACAGCCAGCACCAGCACAAGGGGCACCACCGTTGTAAACCAGGCCAGTGAGGAGATCTGAGGAATCAGCTGTTGGAAGAAAAGATCTGAGTTGAGAAATTTACTCTCTGTTCACCAAAAAGATGGAAACAAAACACCATTTTCTGTGGAAGCTGCAGATAACATTTGTCTACAATATCTGAATAAAGACAGAAATGCAGATCTATCATTAGTATGTGACCCCAAAAGAGTGGGACAGCCAGGAAACCCATGCTTTGCTTACGAAACAAGACATGATTTAGGATATTAACATGGAGCTGTCAGGAAGTGCAGTGGGTTGGTCTTTCTTGTTGATCATAACTTTAGGATTGCCAAGTCCCCCGCGGGTTTCTCTGGAGACACTGACATGGACAAGCCTGTTGTGAGGGACTCGGTGCTATCTGAGCAAGGTCAACTGTGCAGAGCCTTCAAATGGTTCTATTTTTTGTTTCAGTAACTCTTCACATTTGGCTGAAGTAAACTCGGAACAATAAACAACATACAGCTGTTGCCAGGGCTGATCTTGCTCTTCCCATCAACAGAGCCATTTTTGCTTCCCACATCTTTAAGAGTGAGAGGACTCAAGATTTGAAGGTGACTCTGTCATTACTTCAGTGATGCAGAGATGGATATCTTACTCCAACATAGTTCTCCTTTTCCTCTAAAAGAACATCAGTAATGATGGAAGCAATGTGATACAAGCATCACTGTGTCTGTCAGACTGGCTTTGGGCAGCATCAGCTGTATATGCATTGTGAAGTTGACATTTATGCCCCTAAAGTAGCTGCTTAGGGGTGGAGAGCTGCTCTTCGAGATTGCTCCTTCCACTGAACTGTCACAACCCTCATCCTACAGGCACCACCAAATCCAGCCAGGAGGAATGATGGCCCAGCACAGCCCTGCTCAGCTGTGGAGGCTGCAGAGACACGTAACTGCTACTTCCTCCCCTAACTGGGAGTGTGGATGTCCTGCTGAGCTGTGCCAAAGGACCAGGGAGGCAGAGTTCCCACAGCCTACCCATCACATCCACTCCTGATGCAGGAAGAGATGCTTCCAGTGCTACAGGGTTGGAGTGAGTAGACAGAGGAGGGAAAATAATTAAATGGAGGAATGAGTAAATACAAAAGACTAATGGCTGCTTTTTAGCTTGTTGATGAAGGTAGAAGAAAAAGATGTATGCTTTTATATAGAGTAACTCCTAGATGCTTCAGCAAAAGACACAGTGAAATAATTTAAGGCAAATTGTTTGAAATACTCTGAATTTAATAGACAAACAGCTAGAGTGCAGTACAACAACACAGGAACAGTGTTGTCAGCATAGCTGAAAAGGCACTTTCACTAGTGTCTTGAAAAATATATGTGGGCTGATATTTCCCTAATTCATTCCCTGCAAATAAGCAAAGAAGATTGTGTGTAGTTTATTACAGGCTTAGCCAATTTTTTCCTGTGCTTTTTTGATCTGCAATTGAATAAGAGCTTTTGAAAAACCCAATTTTGCAAGCTTGTGTGCACAAAAATGATCAAATAGTATACTTGAAACATAATCAAAATTATACCTTTTTTTTGACAATGTGTATTCCAGTATGACTCAGCAGCCACAGAGTGTGCTGCAGTTATCCATATTCTAGCAGAGCACAAAGGGGCTGAAATCCTGGCATTAGTTTCTCCCGTGTGTTCAGCTTTTAGACAGAGTGGTATTAACCACAGCGATGGGCAACGTGCAACCCAAAGCCAGTGTTGCCAGTGGCCGACAGGCTCAATATGTGACACCTTCCTCACCCTGCTGAGCAGGGAGCAGCAACAGTTCAGTTTAGGCAAACTAGCTCCAACCTTCAGCCTTCCTGATGTTAACTCTTTCCTTCCCAGGTAAACAGTACAGGTTACAAATTTGTTCTTCTTGCTGTTCCCTTTGAGGCTGCCAATGGCATTTGCCTTTAAGCGTATGGATAAGAGACAAAATCCTTTTGTACCACAGGAGGAATAAATAATGCAAATCCAAGGACAGGGAACACTCAGATGTAGACAAATAGGGGTAGTTTGACAAGGCAAAAAAAGGTACACAATTTGTTGAAAACTTTAATTATATTTTTTTTGTCGTTCAGTTCAAACCCCCATATCCAAAGGTAAGAGAGGAAATGACTTATTTTTCTGTCCTGCTTTCTACATTAAGGTGTTAGTAAAAAGTTAATTCATAGCAGGGATATAGCTTGTGTTTTATTACAACTATTAAGGCATAGACCAGGTTTGATAACAGACAGCACAATCAGCTAGAAACAGCACAGTGAATTCTTACCTGCAGTATCAGCAAGAAGAGAAAGTAAGCATTGGCTATTCGCTGAAACTGTTCAAACAGGTTGAGAGGCAGGAAAGTGAAGAAGTTGTATTTTGATGTTTTAATTGTATTGTTCTGTAGGGGGAAAAAAAAGAAATAGGATTGGTACAACAGGAAACAAAATTATAGCACAACCCATTTCAACTGTGTTTTTACTTGCTTATATTTAGCAATAGCATTGTTCCCAACAGCAGCTCAAAAAACATTTCCTTTTCCCCACCACACTCATGCCAAGCCTGGTTAAACAGGCATAATTTCTCTCGGGATTGGTGAAAACGTGGTGCTCAGTTTATGCCAGTGCAACTGCAGGTAGATACAGGTGCATGGGTCTACATACGAATGGAGATGCATCTTCTCTTTACTCGTCTTTCAACTTACACAATGCACAAATAGAATTGAAAACTGTAACCAAGATACAATTAAGATATTTTGTTGGTAGCGTCTACAAAGCAGTGTCCAAAAATGCATGTGAGGTCCATTATCTGTAACTTGTCTGAAACACTGAAGCACCATTTAGCTGGACAGGCCCACAGGAGCAGACCATGACATTATTATTTTCAGCTGATTCAGCAGTGCCTCAACTCTGCAGCTTGGAGCAGTGGCTTGTTTCGATTCCATAAAGATCACTTGAAAGCAGCGTTGAGCAAACAGCCACTAACGCAAGAATTCACCACTTCACTAAGAGAGCTGAAGCTTTGTTCCCTATTTCCAGTTTCCTTCTCCAGTTGTGGATGACCCCTCCAGCTGCCAGCAATGGCTTCTCCTCTATTTTTCACCTTCAAATCAGAGAAAGACCCAAGCTCAAGATTACAGAACTGGGTATTTTCTTCCCTGAAGTTCAGTGCTCTCTGGTCCAGTTCTTGCCACCTGCTAGACGGGCTCAATCCATCATACTGAGCCCAACAGTGTTGTCTGTCCATTCTGTTTCTAAGTGTGCTAGACCTTCTCGTTATGTGAAGTTTATCAAGCACACATCCAGGTTTAATCCTGGAAGCACATATGCCATCTGTTGCCAGCACATCTAAAATTTTTCCCCTAGAAGCTCTCCAGAAAATGCCTATTAACCCCCTTCCAGGAAACAGGTGTGACAGCACAAGGAGTCAGATTACACAGGGCACCTTCATTCAGGAATAGATTTGCTGGTTCAACAGAAGAGAAAAATTGTAGAGACTGTAGTATTGTAATATTCCTTAGATATTGCTAAGCTAGTGGCAGGGCAGGAGCTACCAAGTACAAATCACAGACTACTTTCAATCCATGCATTAATCCAGGATCCTGACATTTAAACTGGCACATATCAGCATGTTTCTGCCATTAATTCACCATTGCAAGGTATGTGGAGGGGAAGCTATTCCATAAGGTATGTATGGAAGAAACTATTCCATTTTAGGCATTACTGGATTTCTGGCTATGTCCAGACACAAAGTATGGCAACATTCTTCAGCGTTAACTTCATGTTTTATTCCTTGTATAAGCCAATGAATAACTCCTTAAAAGAGCAGGAATGGAAACGCCCTTTATGGAAGAGCTAGCCAAATCTTCCCAATGATTACACTCTGGCAAGGAAAGCTGTTTGTCAGTGATCATCATATGAACAATACTGCATGTGTTCTGGCATAACGTAACCATTCCGGGTGTGGTTAACTCTGTCTGATCTTAATGTCATGACATATGGCTGAATTTTGTTCATTTCAAAGTTATTCACCATGGGATATGTGCTGCACATGAGCTACACGGACACTGCTAAAACAGAAGCAATGAATTAGCAGCATCCTCTGCAAACCCACCATACAGAGAACTCAATTGCTTGATGAGTCTGTGCCCAGCAGACAAAGAATCTAGAAGATTTTTTTAATAAAATCTGGATCTAAAGATGTTCCCTGCCCACTAATCTGAAGAAAAATATTGTGGCCACTTACTTTAAAAAAGAGAAGTCAGTAGCTGCAGGAAAAAGTAAGTACAGAGGACCTGACCTTTGTGCATAAACTGGTTTCAGAGGGTCACATACAACATGGGAAAAGTTTCTCAGTAAACACTCACAGAAAGTTTGTAGATCTTTGCATGCAAAAATCTCAGAGTGGGATAAGAAAAGAATGGGAGTGGTTTATTTCAATTCCTGCCTTCTATTTCTGTCTGCTAATTACGTCAGGAAAACCACTGAATGAACCAGGGCCATTCATTTTGTTTCCTATTGCCATTAGGCATGGTAAAAACCCCAGACATAACAGTTTCCAAATGCTTCACTGTAAGAATCTAGATATCCAGTATTTTCTACAATGTTCAGGATTGTGATTGTGTTTGACAGACACTGTCTTTAGGGACACTACAGACATCAGGGTAAGGACAGGGAGCATTTATTTGATCTTCTCATTATTCTAGAATCTGTAATTAAAACTGAGCACCAGAAAATACGAACTCCTCATAATGACTATGAAGATTTCTAGTTCTACAAGTAACTTGTCCGTGGCCCTCAGGAACTAGAGGAATATCAATAGTAAATGATAAAAACAAACAAGGGAAAACTTCAGCTTTTCTAATTCAAAGCTCTGCATTCCCACACCACAGACACAGCTGAAGCTGTGCAAGATAACATTTGTGTTTGCACGCAACACTCCAGGGCTGTGTGCTTTGACAGCTCAAGCTCTCTCCAGTGACTTCAGGGAAATCTCAATTGGCCTCTGCTCTTGATCTTACCCTCTTTTGTGATGCTTAAAACCATCACACCCTATTGTTCCTTCAGAGCTGTACCAGAACCTGACTCTGGACTGGGAGACGTTACTACAGGAACCTGTGACACCACAGGGTGGGAACAGTCCATACACACCCATCATTTTATAAGCAATGCTTCTAAATACATCATCCTTCTTATCTCCGCCATGCTCTGCCTCCAGTGAGGGAGACTCCCCTGTGGGAAAAGCCACAGAGAGGAAAAGTCTTTGAAGCAGCGATCAAGTATTAAGAGTCCTTACAAGAGCTTCTGGTTCTCCTTTAGATTTATAAAAAAATTAACGCCCAAGAAAAGCAGCTCTATGTGTCAAGAAAAAGAGGAAGGGCTTCTACAGGTACCTAAACCAGAAAAGGAAGGTTAAAGAAAGCAAACCCCCCCTGATGAGCCACAATGGTGAAATGGTAAAAACAGATGAGAAGGCTGAGGTTCTCAACCACTTTTTTGCCTCAGTCTTCACTGGCAGCCCTTCTCCTCACAACACTCATGTTGATAGCCCACAAGACACATACCAGAGAGACAAAGTCCCCCCCACTGTAAGTGAAGATAAGGTTCATGACCATCTGAGCAACCTCAAGATATACAAGTCTGTGAGACCTGATGAGATGCATCCCAGAGTCCTGAAGGAACTGGTGGATGTAGTTGCCAAACCACTATCCATGATACTTGAAAAATCTTGGCAGTCAGGTGAAGTCCCTGGTGATTGGAAGAAAGGACATGTTACGCCTGTACTTAAAAAGGGTAGAAAGGAGGACCCTGGGAACTACTGACCTGTCAGCCTCATCTCTGCGCCTGGGAAAATCATGGAACAGATCCTCCTAGAATACATACTAAGGAACGTGGAGGACAAGGAGGTGATCCAGGACAGCCAGCATGACTTTACCAGGGGCAAATCCTGCCTGACCAACCTAGTGACTTTCTACAACAAAGTGACGACATCAGTCAACCAGGGAAAAGCAGTGGATGTGATCTATCTGGACTTCTGCAAGGCCTTTGACATGGTCCCCCACAACACCCTTCTCACTAATCTGGAGAGATTTGGGTTAGATGGGTGGACTGTTCAATGGATAAGGAACTGGCTAGATGGTTGTGTCCAGAGGGTAGTGGTCAATGGCTCTAAGTCCAGATGGAAAACAGTGACAAGTGGTGTCCCTCAGGGGTCAGTGTTGGGCCCAGTGCTGTTTAATATCTTCATTAACGATATTGATGGTGGCATTGAGAGCACCCTCAGCAGGTTTGCCAATGACACAAAGCTGGGTGGTGCAGTTGATATGCCAGAGGGACGAGATGCCATCCAGAGGGACCTGGACGAGCTAGAGAAGTGGGCCCAGGAGAACCTCATGAGGTTCAACAAGGCCAAGTGCAGGGTCCTGCACCTGGGCCGAGGTAACCCAAGATATGAATACAGGCTGGGGAAGGTCACACTTGAGAGCAGCCCTGCGGAAAAGGACCTGGGGGTACTAGTGGAACAGAAGCTGGACACGAGCCACCAATGTGCTGTTGCAGCCCTGAAGGCCAAAGCCATCCTGGGCTGTATTTAAAGAAGTGTGGCCAAAAGAAGACGGAGAGAGATGATTCTGCCCCTCTGCTCTGCCCTGGTGAGACTTCACCTAGAACACTGTGTCCAGCTCTGGTGCCCCCAGCACAAGAAAGATGTGGAGCTGTTGGAATATGTCCAGAGAAGGGCCACGAAAATGATCTGACGGCTGGAGAACTTCCCTTACGAGGACAGGCTGAAAGAGCTGGAGTTATTCAGTCTGGAGAAGAGAAGCCTCTGGGGGGAGCTCGTAGTGGCCTTCCAGTACCTGAAGGGGCTACAGGAAAGCTGGGGAGGGGCTTTTCACAGGGGCTTGCAGCGAGAGGATGAGGGGTAATGGTTTTAAGCAGAAAGAGAGATTTAGGTTAGAGATCAGGTGTAAATTCTTCAGTGTGAGGATGGTGAGACACTGGAACAGGCTGCCCAGAGGTGTTGTGGGGGCTCCATCCCTGGACGTGTTCAAGGGCAGGTTGGATGGGGCTCTGAGCAGCCTGTTCTAGTGGGAGGTGTCCCTGCCCATGAAGGAGTTGGAACTTGATGATCTTTAAGGTCCCTTCCAACTCAAAAAATTCTGTGATTCTATGTGTGCCAAGCACAAAGATGGGAATCAGGAGCTTCTGTGGGCAGCCCCTGTGTGCACCTGTGTCTCAAATGAATAAGCACGAGAGTGGATACCCACCATCAGCTTCAAGCTCTCCAGGTGCCAAGCTTGACACGAGAGCAACGTTGTCTGTGGGTGAGGGATTATTCTCATCTGCTCTTTTCAGGGGCTCGATTCACACCTCCTGGAGGTGTGACTCCACCAAAATGCTCTCCCTAAGAATAGTGCTCATCACGCCACAGTTACACAAGTCCAGATCTGGTGGATGAGCTGTTCCTTTGGGGGTGTTTTCAGAAGCCTGTCTGTGACGTCTCACTGCAGGCAAATCATCTCACCATTTAAGTCACTGGAAATAAGACATGCTGCTGCTTTTGGGCCAGATACAGGGTCTAAAGTGTGACATCCAGAAAAGGCAGGGTATGGCAGGGTATTGACCACCTGAATGTAAGCCTCTGGCTCAGTGATATGTTCATTTCCAGCAGCTGGGCAACCTGGCTCCAGGCAAATTCTGGTGAAACCTTGGCCATTCTGTAGGGAGTTGTTGTGTCATGATACTTGGCAATTTCACTGGTAGAACAATGTACAGACTTAGGAAGCAGCTGAGAAGCAGAAACGCTTTCCCAGGTGTTTCATTAATGCCTTGTGGCAGGAGTGGGATTCCAGTAGCACTTGGTCCAACTGCAGGGCAGTGGGAAGGCAGAGGGCTGCCAGCTGCAGAAATGTGACCACAGGGCTGTGAATGTGCTCCAGAACATGTTTAATAACTTGTGTAAGATGGCAAGTGGTGCTGCAGAGACTTTGTTTTCATAGGTAGTACAGAATAGCCAGGCTAGATCTGTTTTAAGCCCACCAAGTTCCCACCCTTATTCCTAATGGTGGGCAGCAGCTGCTGCTGAGACAGAAGACTGAGAAAGGCCAACAGCATTCTGATGGGGTTCATCTGATCCCTGTAAAGG
Source organism: Apus apus (assembly GCF_020740795.1). Classification (NCBI taxonomy): domain Eukaryota; kingdom Metazoa; phylum Chordata; class Aves; order Apodiformes; family Apodidae; genus Apus; species Apus apus. The sequence goes on along the minus strand of NC_067312.1, from coordinate 10,872,156 downwards.
TCTCATTCTGACCCCCAGAAGTAAAAGACTGGCTGAACACCAGAAATAAAAGAATCTATATCTAGCTCACACTCCTTTTTCTTTTCTTTTCTTTTCTTTTCTTTTCTTTTCTTTTCTTTTCTTTTCTTTTCTTTTCTTTTCTTTTCTTTTCTTTTCTTTTCTTTTCTTTTCTTTTCTTTTCTTTTCTTTTCTTTTTTTTTTTCCTTTTTTCCTGTTTCTTTTCTTTTTAACAGGTTTGGGAATTTCTTACATATGTAACTCCTCAACCCCTTCCTGGCAGCAATAATAGAGTTCCAGGATCCCAGCACATGTTGAGTATTCCAGGAAAATCTCTAGGAAAATGTGGTCACTGGTTGTCTTTTCCCATACTGTTCCTCCTGCCTGGAGTCATCCCAGCTGTTAATTGGTGTAACATTACAATGCTGAGTGTCCTTATCATGGTGGTGCAGAGAAGGACCTGGGTGCAGATAGGGGTGGCATGGCTTGATGACCTCACTATTGCTTGCACACCAAGTCCAGGATCTAAAGGTCTTGTCTCTTAGTCATCTCCTTCAACTCCTTCAACTACACTCCCTTCCCCTCCCACTCAGCTCAGAACCTGAAGCTGCTGCCAGACAGGGAGGAGAAGTGAGGGAGAGGGCAGAGCACTGCTGAATGGTGCAGAGAAGGCAGACTCCAAACTACCACCATTAAGGTCTCACACAGCCAGACTCCCAACCAGTAAGGTAGGAGTTTTTTCTCCATGAGGTTTAAGTGAAGATGAAGAGTGGAGAACTTGGTCCAAGTCTATGGACTTCACTGGAGCTCGTATCTAGCACAGCTCAACCTTTCTGGGCTCCTCAGGGCCTTAAAATTCCTTGAGGGCCTTGACCTTACCTGGTGTCTCCATCCACAACCCTCGTCCAGGGCTCAGGAGCTCACTTAAGCCCAGCCATGGGACTTAGTTCTTGCCTGAGCTACATGTGTCGTGTCCTGTGTCCTAATTTCCTAGATGGACCTACCCAGGTTTGCCTCGTGGGTCGACCTTGCGCCTATGATGTAGTCTTACCTTCATCCCTGTTTCTTGCAGCTCCTGATGGGGCTTTTTAAATGGACCTTGGTCCTGTTTCCTCACCTCACTTTGTCTGGGATGGTCAGTGTAGGCCCCACTACTAGCATCTTACTTACTTTGTCCCTTACTTATTTACTTACTTACGTTGTCTCCTCTGACCAGATGCTGCAGGTCTCACCCTGGTCAGCAAGGGCATTGTCTGTGCTGGGGTCAGCCTCAGCTCCCACCTTGTCCACTCTCACAGGGAAGCCCTGCTCGGGTTGCTCCCTGACGGTGCCTCAGCTGGTCTTCAGACCGACCCAGATAACACCTTCCTAAATGCAGAAGGAGCGGTGCAGGTTGCTGCTTCAGGGGCTAATCACAGTGCTTTTCACACGAGAAGACAACACCCCCTTCAGCTTCGTGTGATAAACACCAGACATCATTTGCAGGTTGAGGACGGGAAGAGAGGGCAACTGTTGCCACCATCCTGAGTACAATGAGAAGGTCCTTGAAGATAACCCACAAGGTATGCTTCTCACATTGAAGCATGCAAACAGAGGAGGTGGAGCAGAGTCTGAGCTTTTAGAGCTCCTTGCTCTCTCATTGAATTTCAAAGAGATAAGAATCCAGCTGCTGATCCAGCCCAGGGCAATGTGTGTTTGCCATAGGAAGTCATATACCTCCCTTCTGTTTCACTAGGGAATTTATCAGGTGACCAGGGAGAACAAAAGCAGAGTCCAAGCAGCCCCCTTGCTGCTGGCCCTGCAGAAAGGATGCTGGTTTGACCCTATATCCTGATCCAAGATAAAATTTGTCATTGACTCACGGGCTCTGCATTTCCTCTCCTATTGTCTGAAAGCCAATATCAAAGTTGTTTTCGCAGCCCTTTGTGACGTCCCAGTGCAGCTGTGCTAAATTCCAATGTGAAAGCAAAGAAATAAAAGGGAATTGGGATCAGACTGAACATCAAAATCCTTCAGCACAGATTTTCTTCTCCGGAGTGTCAACAGACAGAGAGCCCCTCGTGGTGGACCTACACGGGGCAGTCCTCTCTGCAGCAGTGCTGGGAACAGTGCAGCCAGGTTGAGTTTCCTCAGATGACGACCTTGAATAAAACCCTTGAATCTTGCTGGACCACATCTGACACCCTCCCTGTCTCTTTATTTCAGCTTTTACACAGGTGAAGTCGGGAATGACCCTCCAGTCTGCAGTGTGAGTACACACAGGATTAGGACTTGACTTTTCATTTTCACAGACCTATACTGAGTCCATTTTTGTGTTGCACTAAAAGCCTTTGCATGCCACTCATTCACACTTGGTTTCTGAGTCATTCCTAACTAATTTTGTGAGCTCGTGGGCAGTACATACCTTCACACTCAGCCCTTCCAGTTAACTGCACAGCACCTTGGTTTAAAGTTGGATTTATTTTTCTAAGCTACTGTGTTCTTGCTGTACAGGACAAGGCCAAGGATGTCTGGGGCTGCATCAGTCTAAGAGCTCTGTTTTCAGCTTCAGTCCTCACCCTAACTCCAAATAAGCCAGCCCTACCCAAGCATTGCCATGGCTTGAAGTTACTGGCCTTTAACACAGGTGCTCCTGTTATTTAATCACAGCAAAATTCATCAGGAGAGGCTTCTTCAGATAAGAGACACTTCCCCTATCCCCACCTCAGTCTGTACTCCCTCCATTCACATGGAGGAAGGAGATGGCCCCAATATTCCAGCCCACCACACTGCACATTTCACATGCCCACAGGGCACATGCAGTTATTCCTGTGAAACTGTCCCTCCACTTCACCATGCAGCTCCTGTGTTCCAGAGATTCCCACTGTGTGCAGCTCCTGGCCACCCCTTATCCTCAGCCTACCGGATCGGTCCAGCATCCTTCATTGTCCAACCCTCCTGCCTGGCTGATGCTCAGCTAGAGAGGTTCCATGGCTGCAGCAGCATGGCAAGGACACTCTGCAGCTTGGCCTCTTGATTATTTTCTGATGAGATCCAAAGTTTCCTGCAAGCCCAAGTGTGATGGATCTGGACATGCCCTTGCATGCACTGGCAGTCACTGCTTTCTATGGTACAGTAGCAGGTTCCTGCAAAGCTGGTTTGAGCACATTTGGGAGTCTTGCCTCATACCAGGAGGGCCAGCTTTCAGCAGCTGCCAGGGCTGATGTCAGTCTCCACACACAAAACAGTTTTCAAGTTTTTCTCAGCTCCTCTCTTCTCCCTCCACAGATATATTGTAGACTTTGCTCCAGGGAGGGACATTAACCACCACCTATTAAGGGACAACACGCCCACCTCTGATTGTACATTCTCACTTCCCTGTACTCACTGAGACTAAAGGAAAACAAAGCATCTCTGTAACTTTGATCTATGCCTGCATGATAGAAACTCATTTTAGTGAAAGCCTTGAACCTTCACACCAGCTGGGACACACAGCCTGGACACACAATACACTACACTTCTGTTTGCATTTCCCTTTCTTTTCTGTACTGGCCTTTCTCAGCAACTGCCTCACCTTAAAGAAACATTTACCTCCTCACCTAGCTTTTTTTACAAGAACTTGTTCTATAGGTTTTATGGCTAAGTTACCAAATAAAGTGAACATCACTCCTGTGGCCCTCACTGTCTAAAATACATTCTCAGCCTTGTTGTATTGCTGTGTTTCCTTCCAGTTTCTGATACGTGTCCCTTTTATCTGGCTGGAATAGCTACTGATGCAACCCGTGTTAGGCCATGAAAGACAAGACTCCAGTGCAGGAAAACAAGGATTAATAGTCCTTGCTATGGGACCAAGAGCTGGAAGACAGCTGTTCTCCTCCTGGTCTCTGTAAAGAAGACTCATATCACTATGCCACTGCCCACCTATGCAGATGCTCCTATCCCAAAGAGCTGAGCACCACAGTGAAGCACAGATTGTCCAAATACTTCTGTTGTTTGCTTGTGCACAGGTCACATTAAATACATGTGGGTAGGAAGACATATTGAGGAGGGAGGACTGTGGCTGCAGGGACAGAAATAAGCTCATTCAGAAAACATCAGTGTGCTGAGAGACAACTGAGCCTGACACAACCATAAAATCACAGAGTGGTTTGGGTTGGAAGGGACCTTAAAGATCATCTAGTTCCAACCCCCCTGCATGGACAGGGACACCTCCCTCTAGACCAGGTTGCTCCAAGCCCCATCCAACCTGGCCTTGAACACTTCCAGGGATAGGGCATCCACATCCCAGGCAGCCTGTTCCAGTGTCTCACCACCCTCAGAGGAAATAATTTCTTCCTAACACCTAATCTAAACCTCCACTCTTCCAGTATAAAGCCATTCCCCCTCATCCTGTCACTTCGTGCCCTTGTAAAAGTCCCTCCCAGCTTTCCTGTAGCCCCTTCAAGTATTGGAAGGTGCTGTAAGTTCTCCCTGGAGCCTTCTCTTCTGCAGGCTGAACAACCCCAACTCTCTCAGCCTGTCTTCACAGGAGACGAGCTCCAGCCCTTTGATCATCTTTGTGGCCCTCCTCTGGACTCCCTCCAACAGCTCCAGTCCCTCTTACACTGGGGGCCCCAGCTCTGGACAGAGTACCTGAACACCCTGAGGCAGGCTCTAGCATTTGGACACTCTCAGTCCTCCTGTACAACATCCCTGTGCTTAGCAGTGCAACCCCACCACATTCAGACAAATCTGAAGATGAGGAAGGGGTCCAGCTTTGAAGTCTGCAGTGGACTACAGGAGGTAACTTTCAGAAACATCAGGCATACGATGTGGATGAGAGGGTACCAGGAGACTTATCTCCCTGTTTTAGCATCTCCAAAGGCACACAGCCATCTGTAGCAGGGGATCTGAACTAATTCATGAGCCAAGTTTGTCCTTTTCATACATCATGGTAATGTGGGTTTAATAAAATCAACTTTTGCCAGGACTTAATGGAAATAAGCAGCCCAAGACATGATATGTACCCCTGTACAGTTAGGTTAATGCTTGTATCACCACCTAAAGTCTTTTATCTCATCACTGCCCACTCACCACTTCAAGGCTTGCCTCTTCCTGGCTGATATTCTGGATTTCCTGAGCTTCAGACTATACTGGATTCCAGAAATCATGAGGCACAGCTGACTGAAATGTGGGGTAGGATTTCTTAAAATCACTGCCAGGTTTTAACAGATGATGTTGAGCTGGCGTTTTGGCTGCCTCTACTTTCACACCTAATCAATAGACTCTTATGGAAACCCTCCAGAGCTCTCACAGTCCTCTCCTTAATTTTGGATATTTGCAAAATCCTTGACCATGTAAGCAACCAGCTGGGAAGCAGTGACATGGAACGTCAGCCTTATGAATAGCTTTCACAGAAATATTGTCAGAAGCAGAAGAGCTGTTTGTCCTCTCTATCCTGACATGATTATACATCTCCCTCCTGCCTTCCGGCTCCACTGCCACATGTAGTCTACATTGCAGTCATTCGATGAAAGGTAACAAATGCATACGTAATGGCTATACACAGCCCTGTATGATACTGGCAGGTTCTGTGCAAATGAAATGTGCTTTCCCAGTCTCAAATCACCAGGCTTGATAAGGCATTTATGCTGCACAGTCCTTTACATATAGTAACTATAACGCATTCCACATTCAGGACACATTCAGCAGCTCTGGACCTAGAAAGTCTCTAACTTGAGCTGTGTAGGTCATGGATGAAGGTGAAGACAGAGACCCACCCAGTTAATGTGGCAAACAAATCAGCTACATTAACATCTTTAGTCAAAGCTGTTGTCAAGTCAGATTTTTCTATCTTACAAGAAATTACAGTGTTATGAAATGTTTTTTTCAGTTCCTACTGAGAAAATACTTGTGATATTCCCAAACCAAAACATGATTCAAAGGAGCTCCTGATAAAACTGAAGGATGAATTTCACCCCTGGAATTCAGATGCGCAGAGGACAAAAATTCACAAAAACAGTATTAGTTGACAGCTGCAAACACTTGGAAAGAACGCAGCTCCAGGATTGTCCCAGGGAGGAGATGACCCTGCAGCCAGGCAGTACAGATCCAGCAGCTGAGCTATCCCTTCTCCGCACTCATAGTCAGCAAATGCTCCACAAGCCTTGGAAATAGAGTTGCCCAAGGGGCTCCCTAACACTGTAGCCTGGCAGACCTGGGTCACAGCCAGCCCATGTCAAAGTGCTTCTTGGAGTCACAGACTTCACAGCACAAAATGAACCTAAGTAGGCTGTTGAGAAGCTGGAAATAAAGCTGGCAGGAAGCCACAAAAGCCAGACTCAAAACCTTCCTGCCCTAGAGGATTTCACTGCAAGGAACTGACACATTTCCTTTTATGTTCTACTTTAAATGGAGACATGCTTCCAGCGAAAAACTCCCCCCATGTTCCGTTATTGGAAGGCCTTGGAGTCTGATCCTGCGAACATTTTGACTCAGAAATTATTTTCTGGCCATGTGTCAAGTCACTGTGTTATGTTCTCCCTGCATTAGACCTCCTTCAACTGCCCATTTGCAGGGCTGACTCCAGAGCTCCTTACAGTTGACTCAGCAATGAACCATCTCTGATGGTTTGTCTGGCACATGGTCGCCTTGTTTGCAGAGTCACAGCTAGTATGCAGTCACATCACTCCCTTGCAACAACATTCAAGACATGTAGCAGATGCAGCTACAGCTGTGACTACATCTGCATGAAACCACACGTGCTGGTTACTTACAGCATATTCAAACTGTAGATTGAAGTCCCGGTTGTTTGCTTGAAGTTGTCTCTCTTCCTCTGCAAAGAAGAGAAAAACACATGCTTGAAGGTAAGCAGAGTCAATGGAGATATGAATGAAGCATCAGAAAAGGCAGGCAGAGCTGGATGAATGTCACGGGGAATCTGTGTTTTGGGCTGACTGCCCCATGTTGGGGAACTGAAGTGGCTGGTGACATGGATAGAGCAGCACTGTGGATTGGTACCACCACACTCTAAGCCCCTACTTCAAAGTGTCCTCTGCCCACACCCCACTGCAAAGCCAGCACTGGTTTTACAGGTGATTCAGCTTCTCCTGGGTAAGAATTACCACCTAGCTGGTGTTGCTCACTATTCCTCCCTTCCTCCATCTCTTCCTCCTGAAGTTTCCAGAGCTGTTGCTATCAGCCTACTGTTGGTGCCCTTCCTCCAGTTCAAGTGCATCTTCTAGCATCATCCCCCAGATGGGATGTTACCACCATAGCTATCATGAAATCAGAAACTACTGGAAGGGATTTCAAAAGGTCATCAAATCTATACTCTATCTCAAGACAGGGTTGTGCTTGTCACTCCCAATACATGTCCTAGAAAGTAATGGCTGGTCTTCAGACTGTCTATTCCAGGACGACAGTGTCCTTCCCCTGGGGGAGTTTCTTCCCCATTAACAGAATCACAGAATCATCAAGGCTGGAAAAAACCTTCAAGATCATCAAGTCCAACCATCCACCCTACAACTCCTAACCATTAAAGCATCTCCTGAAACACCACATCCACCTGTTTTTTGAACACCTCCACAACCTCCCTGGGTGGCTGGTTCCAGTGCCTCACCACTCTTTCTGAGAAGAAATTTTTCCTAATATCCAATCTAAACTCATTGCATCAATTAAAAAAAACCACGTAATTTCTCCTGGGATGGTCAAAGGTGCTCCTCTGGTCCCTCTCAGTTCCCTGTGCTACTTGCCAAGGACACAAAGGAGACATGAGGTCATCATGTCTTGAATGCTGTTACACCTTACTGTAGTCTTCTCTTCCCAAAGGTAAGCAGCTCTAGTTTCTTCAGTCATTTCTTATGGGTCAATTTTTCAGAAGCAGCATCAGTCTTGCTGCTCTCCAGTGGGCTTCCCAGCACACTCACCTCATGCTGGACATGCAGTGGCCAAAAATGGGTCATAGTTTGCAGCTGAGGCCTTACCAAACCTGACCAGAGCATGAGAGACACTCCACCTATCTTGTGGTAAGTGGGTATTTGACATGGGAATTGACCTAAAAGCAATATAAAATAGTATCCCTATGCATCACCAACACGCAGCTGACAGTGTTCCAGAATATTATCCATTTTGGCAGATCGTTTCTGGCAGAGCCAATGCCTCATCAGGAAATACAAATCTTTCACTTGTCCTTGCTGAACTGCATCCAAATTTTTCAGACTTTTTCTCCAACTAGTCAATTCCAATCCTATCTTTCAGTGTGCTTGTAGCTCCTGCCAGCCTGTTGCCATTTGCAGATTTACTAAGTGTGTTCTTCATTGTGCCAGCCAGGATGTAGAAGAAAGTATTGAACACCAGAGTCAGGATACATCCCTCATTAGTCTCTCAACTTTCATAATCAGTCATTCATAACTATAGTCAGTGTATTTTTTTTTTCCCCTGAAAAGTCTGGCACTAAGTTTATGGTGATTTTATCTCCAGTGTGTCTCCAGTTTACTTGTAAAAAAGCCATAAATGACAGACAAGATACATGACAGCTATCTAAGGCTTTTTCACTAGCCCTCTGGCTACCACTAACTTAGATTTAATTTTGGTTTGATCCAGTTTTTCAGGACTGCTGGCTGCTAATAATTTCTTCCCCACACACACACTGGAGTTACTCTGAAGTGGTTTGTTGGAGTGTTTTAACCTTTACCCAGTAAATGAAGGCAATATATCCATAATTGCTCAGATTTTCTTTTCGCCCTGCTTCAAGACAGATGCTATGCTTGCTTTTTTTCCCAGTCTTCTGAACTTTGCTTCTATGTGCATGAGCAACTCTCAAAGGCAGCATTGCTCCAGGCAATGCTCTACCTTATTCAGCCAACCCACTCCCTCTCTATTCCAGCCCAAAACTTACCCCCTTCTCCTCTGTTTCTGGCAAGTATTATGTTAGATGTCTAAAAAAACCCCAAACCAAACCAATCCCTCAAAAAAACCCCCAAAACCAAACCAAAACAAAACCACCAAAAAACCCCCACCACAACCAGAAACCTCCACAAGACCTGAAACCCAGATTTCTTAGCATTATTTCCTAGGCTTTTTTCATGAAGAAGCAAGCAGACATAAGTTGTCTTTGATCTCCCTCTTGTTAGAAGGGTTACAGAGCCCCAGAGATCCCAGCTCTTACAGAACAACTGTCATTGTCCTTCATGTTCTCAATAGCTTTTTCTCCCTTTGAGTCTTTGCCACACAGTTTGTGCCGGATAAAACAAGTTTCTTTGCACCTTCCTCTGACTGAAGTGAATAATGAGCTTGTGATTTCAGTATTTCACGCACTCTTCTGAGTCCATCTCTGAAAGATGTTAACTTGTAGCTGTACCCTCAATATCAATTATTTAAGGAAACATCAGCTCTGATTAATTCTCCCTCTACTCCAGATTTCCTTCCCATGAGATCTCAGTTACTAGCTCTTCATATTTACTGAAGATGTCCTTCTTGAATTCCATTGTAACCAATTGGCTATTTTAACCTTTTCTGAACTATCATATCAACATTTCAGAATCATTCCCATTTACACTCCCTCCTGCTTTCACTGGATCAGCCAGCTGATTGAAGGAAGGGAACTCCCCTGTTGGAGGATATTAGCTCTAGAACAGCCTCCTCACTAGCACCAAATATTGCCCACCTATGCACTGCACATTGTGCCAGCTGAACAGGTCATGTTCCCCTACACTCTCCTCCAACGCTGCCTCTGCATAGCTAAAACTCTTCATTTACCACCAAGCCCTGTCTCTCAGAAAAATATTCTTCTTTTTTTAATATATTTTTTTCTTCACAAAAGACAGCCCTTCTTTGTCTGCTGTGCCTCTGTTCTTCACTCTTGTAGCGTTACTCAGAGATTTGCGATTTGTTCATTTCTTCCTTCATGCTGGATCTTAGAGTACATGAACATAGAAGGAAAATACCTCTTCCCTTGCCACCTCTGTTACCCTTCCAGAATAAGCTTTATTATTTTCTATTAATATTCCAGCCTCGTGAGTTATCCCAGCACGTGTCTATTATATCTATTAAATGATGTGTTAATACATCTAGTTCTTCCTGTTTATTCACTCTAGCATTAGCAAGCGTCTAAGCTATTCAGAGGATTGAACTGTAACCCTTCCTCCTTTCCCTCAATAACCCTATAAATATCACAGCATCCCTAATTTTTAAGCCCTTTTTAGAGCACCTTATTTTTTTTTTTGGTCTCAGTCTATGAGTTGTTTTCATCAAGCCCCCTAATTACTAGTTTAAAGCTATGTTGTCAGATAAACGCACTTTTGCCTTTCTTCAAGAACTTCTAATTGTGTCAGGCATTTCCAATGCATCTCCCATCTTCCCTGACTGGGCAATTCAGACCAACACAGAGGCTTCATTCAAGACCCCCAAAGCACTTAATCCTTCACTGCTTTCCTCAGACACATTTTTTTTCTCATCTTTCACAATGGGGAGAACAATGTACAGAGAGACCCGAGTAACTTGTCCGGCATTTCAAAGGAAAATAGAAACAGAGCTCAAGAGGTCCAGGCTTGCAGGGCTTCAGCTATTGTCTTATGTGGCCCTTCAGGAATTTTCCTGAGAGCAACCAGTATTACGAAAGCAGATGAAAGATAAAGCTATTTGTTAAAAACAGAACTTCCCAACACTTGCACGTTTCCTCTCATACAGTAAGAGCTACTCTGATCCCCTCCTCAGGGACGCCAAGTCTAGTCCTGGAATAAATGCCACAGAAAAGATAAATGGGTTTGAGGCAAATAGGAAGAGATGACAAAGCTTGAATACCTACGAGGTTACAGAGGCGTGCTTGCAGAATTGGTGCTGGTCCTGGGAGGGGCAGGGACAAAGCTCTTGGCAAGCACAGGGTGCCTACCTGGAGCAATGCAAGGAAGCCAAAGACCTGTAGCCAACCTGGAACAAGGGGCTCAGCACACGCTGGACAGCAGTGTCCATGCTGCTCACAGCCAGCAGGTCTTCCCATCTGCAGCACCAGAAGGAGCTACTCATGATGGATGTAGAGGCACAAAGACATCCAGAGCTGCTAGTCTAAGCTGGAGCTCTTCAGTTATCTATTTACGTGCCAGGACACGAGACACAGGGCACATGGCAGAGACTCAGGGTCAAGTGGCAGCTTCTGGGAGTCCTCAAAGACTTTGTGTTTTCCATAGGCCAGGCAGACCTTGAGAGGGCTGCATGCAGAAACAAAAAGCCAAGGGCTGCTAGAAGCACTTGGAGGTGCTGCAAGCTCCTGTGCTTCTCCAAGGCTTCTTGAGGGAGTGGGGAACCATCCCCCTTACTCAGCCATGGAAGGCACTTGACACATGCATTTGGATTCAAGGATGTCAAATGCTCCTACAAAGAAACCAGGTGTGTATCTGCTCCAGTGAGGAGCCTGGCCTCTCAGCACGGTGAGAGATGCACTCTCCCAGAGGAATGGCTGTTATGTGAGACACACAGACAGCTGCCAGCAGCAAAGGAATGGCACAGGAACTTGAAGCAGTGGGACATGAAACAGAACAGCAAATGAAACTCTCTCAATCTACTGCCCTCCTGTGCCTGATGGCATGGTACCTGTGGGCAGGTTTGTAGGGCAACTAATTTCTGAAGGACCCAGCTGGCTACGAATATGGTTCAAAACTGGATGGAAAGTCTCCTGCCTGCCATAGCCATCCATCCCTCTCACAGGTGTTGTCCCTAGAGGCCAAAATATGAGACCAATTTCTCATGGCAATGTTTTCTTTTTCTTTACTGGATAACAGCCAATACCTTTGGCTAAAGCAAGAGCAACCACAATGAATTGCAGAGGGTGCCTCATCCAGCAACATTAGCTAGCAGAACTTTCTGACCTCTGGCTAAACCAAAGGAGAACCACCATTGAACACATGCACAGGGCAAAACTGCCTCAGTGGTTTTATTTTTACCAACATGAAGTCCTTCTGCTGTGCCTCCTAAACTAGCAGTTATCAACTATCATAGATTGGACAACTCTTATTTGCTTCTGGAACTGTTTGGACAGAAATTAAGCCTCTTGGATGATCACAATAAATAGTTAGGGAATGTCTGAAACATTACACCAGCTTTGTCTGGAAACTACAGCTCAGGGTATTCTGGCTGCAGAGCCAAGCACGCATGTCTTATCATGCCCTTTTGATTCTGAAAGCATTGAGGAAAAAGGGAGGGGAAAACTGAAGGGCTATCAGATGAGGAGTTTTTAATTTCTTTAAATACTTTTTGCTCTCTAAGCTACTCAAAATTTCTGCTTCTGCGAACTACAGTCACAAATCACTGAGAAGAAGGAATGGGATTTGTTCTCCAAGTTATCATTTGACTGCCACTGAAAAGTATTTTAAATTATTCATCAGTGGAAATTCAGTGTACATAAATATGGCTTAGTGCCCAGTTCTTGGTCTAACCACTGAGGCCAAGTCACTGGGAAAGTGGCTGTTTTCTCAGGCACACAGATTTAGGAGCTAAACCACAGAATAACAGCTGTATTAAATTAAACCCATGCCAAAAATCAGCTATAAACATAACTGGCCAGCCCACCAGCCTTCTCCTTTTAGGACTGTTGCATGGAAAAGTCCTGCAGAAGGTTAGATTCAAGATCTAGTCAGACAGCCTGGAAATTTGTTTCTGGTTTATGCTAAAGAGCATGTGCCAAAAACAATGATTTCAACAGGCTGTTGGAAAAATTTTGTAGATACTAGGTCTTGTGGCTTCAAAAAACAGGAGGTTAAGGGCTGCCTGATTTTGCCAAGTCATATACAAACTAGGGCCTGATACCTCATGCATGAAGCGAATGCAGCCCAAATAGGGGAGTGTCAGCATAACTAAGCCTGCACACAGAACAGAGGCAACATTAACTCTGTAAAAATACTGATCTCTACTCCACCCTTTAGACACGCAACCTCAAGAGCACAACGCTGCCCTGGACAAGCAACAAAGAGTGGCATCCAGGAGCTGGGCTCATCTCCCCAGCTTCCCTTGCAGAGTGGCTCTTAGCAAAGCTATTGACCTTACCAAGTTGTGAAAGAGGTAACACGGTTATTCTGCACCCCAGGGAACACCTCTGATCTTCCTGAGACTGTAATTCAGGTTTCTCCTATGACAGGCTATGAGCAGTCTCAGAAGACCTCAGCAGTTGCAGCAAATTTTTTGTTTCAAAGTTCATGATGTGTCTCCTTCCAGCTTCTCCTGCCCCATCTCCCTACTACTTTCGTTGACCCTACTTTTGGGCATCTAATTTCACTCAGTGGCTCAGCTTTTGCTGTCATGTCCCACCAACAGCACAAGTGCCATCTTGCATCCAGCACCCAGGTGACCACCCATCTATTCACAGGCAGAGAATTTCTAGCCCTTATCTTTCGTCTTTGCACAAGTATCTGAAACCATGGTGCATTAGCACATCTATTCTCCCTCAGGAATGAGAATTACACTGTCCATTGAAAGGCAACCTCATGGGAGGGGGCAAGTCATGGGGAAGGGCAAGGGAGAGGGTGGTGAGACACTGGCACAGGGTGCCCAGAGAAGCTGTGACTGCCCCTTTCCTGGAAGTGTTCAACACCAGGTTGAGCAACCAGATCTAGTGAAAAGTGTTCCTAGCCATGTCAGGGTGATGGAACTAGGTGATCATTAAGGTTCCTTCCAACCCAAACCATTCTGTGGTTCTATGGCTGTATTAAGCAACTAAAATCGCTGTTCTTAGGAAGGCTATTTTACAAGCCAATAGCCAACATCTCCCTTCATCTTAGAAGAGGAATTGCCCCTTTTTTGCAGCTGTGAGACATGAAGGAATGATGCAACAAGCTTCTCAACTTGCAGGTGCTATACTCAGGCAGATTCCCTACCACTGGGTTAAAGAAAACTGCATTATTTTTTATAGCAGTGATGTGATATCACAGGATTTCACAATCATAATTCAACATGGTCTTGCTGGAATCAGAGCTGCCACCAAGCAAAAAACCAAGACCAAAACCAGGGATCTTTACCCAACAAACTCAACATTTAGTATTAATTGGGTAATACATGGGTGAAGGGAAGAGCCATATAACAGAACTGAGGCTCACGGGGTTAAATAGCTGCATTTCACAGCCACTCTGGGACACAGACAAAAGCTGAAGCCTTATCACTCCAGTGTTAACCTAATGCATGCAGAACCTGCCCAGTGGCTGCATCACCAAACCAGAGCCCATCCCTGCCCTGAACAGCAGCCAGAGCTGGCAGGGTGCAGCAAGCGTGGCTGGGGCAGGAGGAGTGGTGAGAAGCCAGTGGGATGGAAACGGGGAAGAAGGTCACAGCCAAGCCCTGCTCAGAGCAGGAACATGCCCAGCTGCCTGGCAAACAAACATGGTTTTTGTTATTGACTCAAAGGAGGGGCTCTCCAGAGCTCTGTGCTGCACATTTTCAGTGTGTAGATGTCCCTTCCTTTATGGAGTCTCCCTGGCTGCTGTGTGGCTGGACAGGATTTATGCTGGCAATCACATGCATTTTCATCTCTAAAATGGAGTAGCTTGTACTGAGTGTGTGGGATTTAGTTAAAAAAAGAAATCTGCAGCAAGACCAGACTCACCACCATAAATGGGTTTAGCCCTATTCCCTCCTGCCTGTTCCTCCATTATTAAATAAAACCTTCTTTATCATGTCTTTTTGCCTTGAAAGAACTAGAATCCTCCTTCTTCCTGAAGAAATTAAATGCAAGAAATATACTTTTGTGGTCATGGGTTGTGTCTTTTGTGCCTAGTGCCAAGCTCACCTTCCTGCTAGCACTAAACAGTACCTGACAAGTAGAATTTGCCAGCATAGGTAAAATATTTCATATGTCCCTAGATCAGGTATCAATTAAAAATGTTTGCATTTTTTTCTGGCATTGCTAGCAGAGGACCCGTTTAGAAGATATGTTGACCTATCTCCATTTTTTGTACATCAAATGTAAGGACTGAAATGAAAAATCTCCAGGGTGAACTGGAATTATTTCTGCCTCAGGTCCAGCAATTTTTTAATATGAAGATAAGGTTCGTTATTAGGTCTTGCCCTTTTCTAAAAGCAGGATTTGGCATTATCACCATAAGGAGAGAGAAAACAGGAAAACAGGTTTCAAGGATGTCTCAGCTTTACCCAACATGTACAACAATCATGGTCAAACAGCACCTGTGGGACACAGGCCTGAAATAAATGCTAGGTAACTGTAAACCATAAAATAGCCCCTTCTGGGTTGTTCTGGAAAGGGACAGAGGCTGCCTCATCTCTCCCTTTCCCCGTCTCCTGAAATAATGTCAGTTCTGGTTTGTCTTTCACCTCCTCCTCCCAGCAATGACCCACTCACTCAGAAATGAGTGCAACACGTTATTTCTCAAGAAGCATCTGCATCTTTTCATGCTTGTTTTCAGTTCACTTCAGAATGAGACCATGCATTTTTCAAGCATCCTAGCAGTAAAAACATGTCTCTTCTTCATTTTGGAAAACTTCGATTTTGCAATTTATTTATTTATTTATACGAACCTTGTTTAGAATTTTTTATCTTTGTGTCCTGGGTTTTTTTTACCAATATCAGCATGCCAAATAAAACAGATGAAATAGTAATTTGTTTTTATTTTCAAAACTAGTATGACAGTGACTGGCTGGCACGTGTAATTTCCTTTCCTAGAAAACAATATCTCCTAGACATGCTGGTAATGCTACAGCTTGATGCAATTGTTCATGCTGTTAATAACAGTGACACACAGTGATAGGAATTGATGTAAAAATCACAAAAATAAATACATCACTGAAACAAACTCTGAGAAGTTTTTAAAATCCTAGTTACTTCCCCCATGGGAAATTATGTAAAATAAATACATTTTTCATACTCAAAAGCTTGTTGTGGTAAGACATTTCCTATCAGATTTGAGTGGGAGTCCCAGAAAACAGCTGAGCTTTATGTCTGCGGAGCTGGTCTTGGGCTGTGTCTCCACGGGGAGCTTCCACTCCTGCCAAGCTCTGCCCAGAGTCCAGCTGCCAAAAAACAGCTGCCTTGGAGAGCAGGCTGTCCTTAGCAACAACAAGAAAAACCTAGTGCATGTTTCCAAAAGCCCTGGATCAATTTATATCCTTCCTCTTCCTCTCACATTGCCCCTGGGCTGGGCTTATGGAGATGAAGCTGCAGCAATGACTGCTCTTGTCTTCAACTGGAAGCACAAGCTTGGGATAAGGCTGTTTGTGTAGATGAGCCCTCTCTGTTCCCTATTTCTATTTGTCTTCTGAGCTCAGAGAGGTTGGGAAAAAATAGTTTCATGTCAAAATACAAGTATCCCACTAATTTCTGTGTTCTAATACAGGGAGGTACATCCTGGAAGGGAAAGGCTAGAGACTTTCTGTCTTCACAGTGTCTCTGGACATGGATCCCTCACCATAGATTGCATCCTGGGCCTGGAGGTGAAGGGATAAAACAGGAGACTTAGTACAGCAGCTCCTGCTCCAAGCCCTGGTCCTGATGAAGATGCACTTTAGGAAGTGGTCCCCTTTAAGGGTACCCTAGTAGGCCTTCATCTGGGCTTCTTGCAAGCATTCATCTCTGCAGGGATTTCTGCTACAAAGGCTGGTGAGGATCATGCTGCAGACAATGGTTGCTCCTTTTCTCTACACCCATTGATTAGGGTGCCATGTGGAGCTCACAGGGTGGGAGTTAGGTAGGCTCTGGTTTCTCCTCCAGGGTTAGTGTTCCTCTCAGCAGCTTCTGGGCTGCTCTTAGGTGCACCTCTGTACTTTGCTCTTCTTCCTACCTCTCATTGAAGGGAACATCTGAACATTGCTGTTAACATATTTCATCATTAAAAGTCTGCATCAGAACTTCACACTGACTTGCTTTTGGCATATTTTATAAAATGCTTGAGTGAGGGCACTATTTATTGCTCCTCTTCCTATTCCCACAGAAGATCCTTTTAGAAAAGACACCAAAACCCAGCTTCCCACAGGCCAGTCATCTGCTGTAACCGAGAAGGAGCTTTGCAGACCCTTCTCTCACAGATGTACACCTATTCACTGGCACATAGTCCACAGCATTCCCTCAAGGCAGTAGAAATGCAGGAAAAGAAAAGGAAGTGTGCCTTCCTCCACCCACTCTTTGAGTGTAAGACATGCTCCCAAGCATGCTCTCAAGGGCTTGCACATGTGCTGTGTTTACATTCCTTAGGTTGTTGCCCGTGACAATGGCATTACCAGATGGCACTCACCTTTCAATTTCTTCTTTCCAAATTTTAATCCAAATAGAGACATCCCAAAACTTTATTTTAGTCCAACTCCATGGAACTTCTGGAAGAGAAAAGAGAAGGTAATTCACTATGGGGGTTTCTAATTCTGCAGCTGAACATGATGAGCAACATACATGTAATTTTGTGTCCATAAAATGGGAGAACCCAACTCCCAAGCACCATGGCCAACAGCTGCAGTTTATCACACAGGAAGTTCTTAAAATGCAAGACCATTTCAGGTTTGCCAGCTGCACTGCATCAGTGTGAGCTACCTTACCTTAGGCATTTTGATCTGTTTCTCTCCTGACATGGCACAAAGAAGGGCCCAGTGGAGGAGAGACTGAAAAGGATATTCCTAACACCTTTGTCCCACATGAAAAGGAGAAATACACTAACAGGGTTTGTACTTAATGTACAGAGGAACTGTGTGACTACTCAGAGCAAGACCAGCCCCCCTGAAGAAGAGGAAGCATCAGGAAACTCTTTTTTCCTGCACATCTGCCTTGTGCTCAACATGTGCTGGCTCACACTGTTGTCCATCTGCTGGTCACCCTCTGAGTTTGGGATAGACTAGCTTGTATGCCTCTCACTAAAACTCCTCTGCTGTCTGCAAATTTCCTGGCCCAGAAGCCTAAAGCCAGGCACTAGAAATGCATTTAATCATAAAATCATAGAATGGCTTAGGTTGGAAGGGACCTTGAAGATAATCTAGTTCCAACACCCCTGCATGGCAGGGACAGATTCTACTAGACCATTTCACTCTGAGCCAAGTCCAACCTACCCTTGAACACTTACAGGGAAGGGCCACCCACAACCTCCCTGGGCAACCTGTTCCAGTGTCTCACAGCCCTCACACTAAAGAATTTCTTCCTAATGTCTAACCTAAATCTTCCATCTCTTCAAGCTTAAAACCATTACCCCTTGTCCTACACACCCTGGAAAAGTCCCTCTCCAGCTTTCCTGTAGCCCGTTCAGGTACTGGAAGGCCACTATGAGGTCTCCTCAGAGGTTTCTCTTTAAGACACTGAATATATCCTATTAAAAAGAGGAAATGAGCATTAAACACAATCATATCAAACTTATCAGTAATAAAACTTCTGTTGTTCTCAGCAGATCTCTGTGCATGGCACTGCTGGGCACAACTGGCTGACAGGGAGCCTTAACCAACAGGAACTCTGCATCTGTTGCTTAACTGGCCAGTGGATCCAATCTGAGATTGTACTCTAGAGTACTCTAGAGTACTTTGTACTCTAGGTGACCCTGCTCTGGCGGGGGGGTTGGACTAGATGATCTTTCGAGGTCCCTTCCAACCCCTATGATTCTATGATTCTATGAGATGTTTGAGGGAATTGTGATAGAACTAGAACAAGCTTTCTAGGAGACAGAATGAAGTTTTTGACTTTTGTCCCACGCTATCTGCGTAGAGCAAGGCTGTCTAAGGAGACAGCAGATGATAATACACCGTATTTTGGAAACATGCAAATGTGAATACAGCCTATGCCAATGTCCAAATGCAATCCTGATCCATCAGTACTGGTCCGTGCCCTATCCAAGCTCAGGCTTTGTGTCTTTTCAGAAAATAAAGGTAAACTAAGGAAAACTCTACAGTCATCGCATAGGTTGAGCATTCCTACACAGATCTCTATTCCAGATGCAGAGCTATATTTAGCATCTGCAATTGAATGAGCCTGAGATAAGGCAAACAGCAGCAGGCAAACTCCAGCTGGCCAGCTAAGGGGTGTACACACTGAGCACATAGCAGCACACACTGCAGTGCTCAGGAACACCTCTGCCCACTGTGCTTGAAAGAGGTCTTGCTTCTGTGTGTTCATGTAGATCCAGCTGGTTTTACTCATCAGAAAAAAATCCCTGGGCAGCACCTCTCCCCAAAATTTCCTCTGTCTATGGAGCTTAAACCGCCTAAAGTTACAATATTTAATGTCACAACCTGAAGCTTTCTCAGCCCTGCTTTCTTCCCTTAACTGGTGTACAAAACGCTCCTAAAAGACCTCCCAAAAAAGGTGGTGTAAAGAGCAAAACACACTGTCCACACTCTTTGAGGTAAAAACCTCAGATTTCCAAGAGCACCAGGAGCCACAGGTCTGATAATCACTGCCCACAGGCAGAACAAGGATGCAAAAGTTTGGCTGGTTGTAATCACCATATGGCTATACTTCCAAACTCTGGATTCTTCTGTACTGGCCAAATGTTTTAGAAGGACTATCCACAACTAACAAACTTCTCCCAGCTGTGGATTCCATTGAGAAGGTGTATAATTTCAGAAGAGGAGAAAAAAGGATGTTTATATTTCTGGGGGAGCAGAAAAGAGAGGGTGGTTTATAAGCTTTCTTTCAGCAGTAATAACATGAAACAAACAATGGAGCTAGGATCCACATCTCACAAGAAAACCCTGAAATTTCCTTCAGCTGTGACACATGGCTTTTGTTAATTACTGTGATTCTTTAATCACCGGTTTCAGGAGTGACCACAGTACAACAACAAGACTGCAACAATGCACTGTTTTGGCACAGAAGGCACGCTCCAGACAGAGCACTGGAACAAGCTGCCCAGAGAGGTTGTGGAGCCTCTTTCTCTGGAGACATTCAAAACCCGCCTGGACACGCTCCTGTGTGATGTGCTCTGGGTGATCCTGCCTGGCAGGGGGTTGGATTAGATGATCTTTCGAGGTCCCTTCCAACCCCTCAGATTCTGTGATTCTGTGATTCTTTTGTTCATTTCCTTCAGCTTCTCAGTGCATTTTATGGTTCTGCACTCCCTGGACATTTTCACTCAGCAGCAAACTTAAGTCACTCTCACAGCCAGCACAAATGCCCTTGCAGGCTCAACACCCTCATAAAATCCTGTCTTGTAGGGCAGATGTGGGTGATAACTTTACCATATCCATTTGTACTTAATACCTCTCTGGTGCTGTCATGACACAGATTTAGCATAGCTGCATACTTAATTGAAGCCCAGAAGTTATAAATCCTTTCCAAGCTGACCTGATCCTTTATGCTAAACTCAGTTCCTGGCTTGTCCAAACCACAATGTCATTTGAGAACCTGTTGGAATTCAATGGGCACACACAAGACGGCATTAAGGGTTTGACACACCCTTGTTACACTGAGGTGAGCCCTTTATTTTCATAATAATACAAATACCTTTATTTACTACTTTGTTACTCACTCATTTAATCCTCATATTGCTTTACCTCACAAGCCCCTCTCACACAGGCTTCCCTGTGAGCCTGCCTGCTCACAGACCAGTTTGTACCAGTACATCTTCACACTTCCAGGTGTCTGTTTTCAGTTGGATCATTCATTGACCCTGGGCTCTAAGCATGAAAACAAACCTAAGCAAATGATGGGTGGAGTTGTCCTTTTCCATGGTGCTCCTCTTTGTGTTAGCTATCACAACTTACTCAGCCAGATGTGGTCTCTTGGTTGACCTTGGCTCTGCCTTTCAGTCCCAGACCTTTTTGTGGAGTATTTTGGACTTTCAATCCTACCTGCAGGGTCCAAGATCTTTGGAACTGCATCTATCAACAATCTCCCCCCTATCCCCCCCTCTGTTTTTCCCCATATTCTACCTTTAATAAACATTCAAATCCCTATTCACCTTTCTTTATGTATCTCTCCCTGTTTTAAATCCTTCCAAAATGGCAAAAATGGGTCTTCAGCCTCTCACCACTCACAAACACTGCCATAGTTTTGATTTCCTTTTGTGCTTTCTGGAAAAACTTGTGCTTGTCAAGTGTAGTTTTCATGTGACATGAACTACTTCTCAAATTTTGGTAACACACTTTCACAGCCTCCTGTTCATGAATTAATTGAAAACCCATAAAATATATGAAATTTTTCTACGGTCAGAAAAACATGGCAATTTCCTATTTTCCTTCATTTTCCCTAGAACCAGATATCTTCAGATGCAAAGTGAAGCACTGCTTAACTCTCCCCAAGTTGTCTTCCACAGTCTGTGTCAGACTTTTTTTTGCAGTCTTTTCCAGTTCCTCAATGATGGGCATTTGGAGTTATAAGCTACAAATACTATCCCTTCTCACTTCAGAAGGCTTTTTTACCTACAGTGCTCTAAAAATTGTCTAGCTATGGCTGACACTTCTGCAAAGACAATCCACTTGCTTTATGGCTACTGAAGGTTTAGTCATGGGCTCTGAGCACTTTAAATATCCACAGTGAGAAGATACTTTGTCAGATCTTAAACAGGGAAGGGATGCTTGCTTGCAAACCACGCTCAGCCTTACTTAACAGAAAGACAAGCACCAGATTTGGCTTGAGAACACAAATGCAAAGCTGTCCAGTGACAGTGTGAGTGGCAGGTTGCAATGAGACACAGAACATGGAATTGGCAAAGTCTATAGCCTAATCCAAAATCATGGCTCTCTAAGGGATGTGCTGCAAACTGGAGGTGGAGGGAGACACTTCCCACCACTGCAACAAGGGGTAGAAAAACGAGAAAAGACATGGCACAACACAAATGACTGGAGAGCAGATGTTGCCAGTGGGAAACATGGCTAATGTCTTGGTTCTGTTTCTTTGGAAGTAGCTACACAATACATCTGATTTAATGATAAATACGGGTTGGGAAATATTTGGTGCTTCTGCTCACTTCACCTTGCTCACAGACTCTGTGAAATGATCCATATTAAATATAATCATTTTTTTGAAGGGTTATTTTAATCCAGATCATGGGGTGTTGCTCAGTACAGACCAAACTGAATTTCTGTCTAAGCAGTGGTTGTAGCAGATCTGAGAAGGCAGTGAGTTGTGCTGAGATACAAGAAACAGAATCAAGGAGAATTAGGCAGGAGAACAAGATTTCTCCAGTCAGTTTTGCCACCAAACACAGTGTGGTATGTATGCAATCTAAAAAGCTTACATAGCCCTGTCCAGGTAAAAATCCATGCCTTCCATCACCAGCACTCTATGTCAGGTCAGTTTTTGCACACAATGAAGATTTAGAAGTTGTTGGAGTTTGTTGGGTGGTTTGTTTTGTTTTTTTTAAATCTCTATTCAGCTGATGCAACAGCCACAAATATCCACAGGTCTTAGAAATATTTTTATTTATTTATGTGTTTATTTTTCCATGCTGCTGTACTAAATATCCAAGCAATAGCTCAGTATATGAGAAAGCAGATCCCAAACACTGGCCATTGTGACAGACAAGCTGGAAGACTGCCTGCACTGCCCAGTGCTCTTGGAGTAATGCTGCTAAATGCCACAAGATGAACCAAATTCAAGTCCCCTGATTGTAACACGTATAATTTTAAGCTGGATTTGGAAGCACAAATGGGAAAATATGAAAGGCTTAAAATACATTAGGTCCTCAAACTCTATTTTCTCCATGCCTTAGTTGCATCCCTGCTAAGGGGGTGCACAGGTCAGGTGCTATAACAGGAGACACACATTCACTCCCAGGTATCACAGAGGATGTCATAGTTGGTGCAAAGTTTGATAATGCTCTGGCCAGAGCAATGCCTGGCACACCTGCCATGGACTGACCTTGTAATTGTGCCATGTAAAGGCATGTTTGCAACTGACTCCCTTTAAACTCCCGGTGCATTAACTATTTCAGTCAAATTGCTCAATTTTTGATTCAAAAGAGTATGATGCCTTTTCTTTCCACTATTGAAAACAAACACAAACATTTCAGCTATTAGAAATAATCAGTACTCAGTAACTTTTAACATTGAAAAGCATTAGCATTTGTATTTCTCCATCCCTCTTCACATCCTCTTGTGGCTGGACATCTCAAGAACAAAACAGGGAGTAGCACGTGTTGTAGCACTCCCTGCTTTGCAAGTAGAAAAGAGAGGAAGCGAGGTCTATCCCTGAAACCTCCAAACTTTTAAAATACCTGGAGAGGTATCCTAGATGAGGTGTGCTAGCCCTCCAGCTATTTTTTTGGTGCCGTTCCAAGCTACACACACAGAAACCCATGAAACTCTGCGCTCCTACCCCCCTACACTCAAATCTGCCAATGCAATTAGCTGTAATTGCTGGGAAACAAGACTCAGTCTGTTGTTACCTGCCACGTAGTAAAGCCACGATCCAGTATCTTCCATCTGTCTTCATTAAAACACCCCTTAAACTGACACCAGGGTGGCAAGTCAAAAAGTTGCATTCGGCTCCTTTGGGGTAAGTTAGTTGCCACTCTCAAATTACCTCACAGCAGCTGAGGAGGGAGAGTTTCCCCCGCGGAAAGGCAGGCTGCTCCCTCCCAAACAACGCCAACAATAATAGCAGCTTCCCCGGCCGGCTGCTGCTGCTGGGAACCCCGCACAGCTCAGCTTACTCCACCCAGAAGTCTACCCTGAAAAAGCTCGACCCGGAGCACTTTGATTAAGCTTTGGAAAGCTCTGGGGCTTGAGGATTTAAAAAAACAAATAATAATAATTAAAAAAAATAATTAAAAAACCAAAAACCAAAACAAAAACCTGCAAGTTTCTGCCCCCCCCCCAAAACTGTCAGAGGAAACGAGCAGGCGGAAGGAGAGTGTTAAATCTTACCCTTGAAGGCTTGTAAAAGTCAGAGCAACAAAGTTGCTGCCCTCCATGGCACTCTGGTGCACTTCTCTCTTCTCATTTACAGGCAGTTTATCCCCTCCCAAGACCGACAGCTTCGCCTGGGCTTCCAGCACCAGGACGTTTCATCTAAGAGAGCCCAGCTTCTTCACCTGGAGAAACGGGCATCGCCTGCTCGTCTCCCAGACCCTGAAAATCTGCCACACAGCGTCCTGGTAACTGAACTTACTCCAAGTTCCCTACTTCTGACTTCAGTTACTGGACTTGGCTTCTGGCCAAATTCTTCCTTCTTTTTTTTTTTTTTTTTTCTTTCTCCTTTTTTTTCTGGCTTTTTTTCCTTTTTTTTTTTTTTTTTTTTTAAATTCTGTTTCCTGTAGATAGGGAGAGTGTAGTAGCTCCCTTAAAAATAAAATGCTTCAGCACAACAAGCTGTGAAAGAGTGAAGCAGGAAAGCAGAACACCTAGGGTTGGGGCACCCCAATTCATTTCAGAAGCAGCTGCTGCTCCCCTTACCTACCTCCTGCCGACTCAGAAGCTTTTGAAAGGAAACCAAGGGAGTAAAAGAGTCCAACATATCAAATTGCTTTAAAAAAGGATGAACTAGGTAAGGGATCCATTTCTCAGCAGCAGCCCCTCTCTCTGCATCCGTAACGCTGGATTCAGTCAGGACTCCTTAAATGCAGAGACACCGTCCTACAAGCTGATCCTAAGGCTCCACCTCATCCACTTTCCAACAGTTGCAAGTAACAAAAACTCTGCAGAGAAAAACCCTGTAGAGCACAATTGCATAACTCAACCACAGAGCTTTCGGTGCCGAAACGTCAAGGCTTGCTCATCCCAAGAGCATGACCTTCCTTTGGACTCTGGGACATCCGCCCAGGCCCACCACTATGAAGGAGACCCTCCTCACCAAAACCCCTCAGCACTCTCATGAGCTGCCCAACCTTCCCACTTGTTCTTCCACCTTCAATGAACCACACATCCACTTTTTTTCTTCTTTTTTCTTTTTTTTTTTTTTTTTTTTTTTTTTTTTTTTTTCCCCTCCACCCCCTGAATTGTGGAACCCTTCACAATGCAGTGGCCTCTTATATGCCAGTCCTCTGGCCTCTTACCTACCTGATAGACTACAGGACTAAAACTCAGCCACCTGCAACCTTAAGCCACTTCCTGCTTCCCTATACCTATGAATTGCAATTATTCTAAGATCACTGTATTCTTCTCCTCAGCTGTGTTGCCAGAGAAGTGACAACTTATTGTAGGCAGCAAAAGAAACCCTAACATAAAAGATTTCTGTATGTGTTTATCTCTCCTTTTTTTTTTTTTTCTTTCATCTGCTGTTTTTCCACCAGATTTATGTGAATACAGTTAGAATTAATTTCAAACCCACCCACAAACACTTGAATGCATTAATCAGCTGATTAATTATAGTTAGCATGAGAGCCAGAGAATTGCCAAAGAGTATATAGTAGAAGGTGACATTTTTTTAAATCCTGTTGAGAGAAAAGCTATGGAGGACCCTTGTTGCTGCAATGGCAGTACTCCAGTGGTCATGAAGGTTGAAATGCAGAGTGGCAACGAGTAGGACCCTATAGCACCTTAAGCAATTTCTGAAGGAGGAACAAGAGCCTATGCCCCTTTGTGAGGACTCCAGGGGTTTTTATTGAAGCTACACCTATTTGAGACAAGTGTAATTGGAGTGGCTTCCTAATTCCAACACAAAGGACCCATACAAACAGCCTACATGGGTGATGGTGTGTAGGACAGCCTCATCAAGGCCTAGGTAATTTTCAAATGATTTTGAACTGAAAAGCATCTAAGTTCAGAAGAAATTTCACCTGCACTATCTGTTTCTCATGTTCTCACCACCATCTCAACAGCAACAGCAACAAGTACCACATTTTTTCCAGCAACCAAAAGTACAAGGATCTGCATATTTGTAGAATCCCCTGTTCTTGCTTCATTCTGGAGTTTTCTTCCTTCTTACAACTTTCATCTGCTTCTTTTGCCTCATTTTAATATGTTGACTAATGACAATTCGTTCCACACGATTCCCACTTTCTTTGCTGCCATCAAGTAAGTATAAACTCTTTGTTTGTCACACTTTGACCTCAGCCACATTCATTTCATCCTTCCTAGAGTTAGTTTCATCTTCTTCCTTTCACATGAGAGTGGGCCCAGTCTTAAATTCAACTGGATTTGGGGCTTGTTTAGAATTTGAGACAGTTACAAATTAGGTAGGCTGTTTTGTTAATGTTTTCTCTTGGCACTGAAATCCACCTCACGTACCCTGGGAATTACTTTTTCCCTCAGTTGTGCTTTTCCCATGGACTTCAGTGAACCTACTCATGTAGGGAGGCTCAGCACATGTGGAAGTGACTCAACATTATAAACTCAGCTCTGTGGTCTCCTGTCCTTTCCTTACACTTTTGTCCCTGGGTAGCATATTCCCAAAAATTATACCATTCACTTCCTCCTTTCCAAACTTCTGAACACATCAGGGAAGGCTACAGCCTGCGAAGGAAGATGTCTAGATTCCAGTGCCTGCTTGAGGTGTGTACATGTGTGCTGGGTGTCTGAGCTCCCGTTGCAGCCAGTGTCATTGAAAGGAGATTCAGCTGACCAGCTGCTGCAAGACAGCAGTGGGTCTGCTATGACCCATGGCTACAGGAAGAAGAACTTCAGTCTGTTGGCTTTCCAGTAAGCAAGCTGCTTTCTTGGCCAGGCAGCTGCCTCCAAGAAGTTCTTCACCTTTGCATCCTCCACTTTCTCAATTGCCCACTAGTCACAGAGGGCTAGCTTAGAGTGGGATGAATTTAAATTCAGGCTATTAAGACCTTATCCTAGAACTGCATCTGGGAGAATGACTGCCAGTCATTTAGCCTGTGCTGGATTTCAAGTATGATTAGACGCAAAACCAAAGACTTACTGCCACTGATGTTTAAAGGGATGCTCTCAGCCCACCCTCCAGACCAGATGCACTCTCCCTCCAAACAACAAAGATGTGAGAGCAGAGAAGCCTTGAAGTAGCACGTAAGACCTATATATGCCTGGTGACCTAGTAAGGCTTTGAATGGCTTAATATGCCCCCAAATAACTGGAGAGGACAACTAGAGGATAGGACAGAAACAGGAGAGAAACACAGCTTGGAGAATTCCACAGTGTAGATTTCAAATAAACGCCAGCCCTTCCAAGAAACCCTCCCTATGTCAATGCTACTTTTAAAAATACTCTCAACCTAGATGCTTCCCCAAACATCTTGTACTGTTCAAAAGGACCACTAATGATCTTTTCTTTCCCTTACTGTCTTGCAACTCCAGTCTGCAGCTCCTGACCTGCAAGGTTTGGAGCTTGACATGCTCCACCACAGCTAGCACCTCTAGCTGCAAAGAAGTAGCTGTGGCTGATTGAACCAAGCTGGACTCCTCCACACCCAGAACCAGTGCAATGTCCAGGGATCATTTCCACACAAACAGCCTCATATTCAGATCCCAAAACCAGATGAGCGCATTGGTCATACTAACCAAGGGATTCACAACTCCAGAAAAGCCTGGGTGCTGAAGGATTTCCTTAAACCCCCCCAAGAATCAGCCTTAGATGACTGAATCTCCTCCCACATACAACCTATGCTTTCCTCATCCAAAATTTCCATCCCTTTCCTGTGCAGTTCTGGAATCCCCAGCACAAGGACATGGAGCTGTTGGTGGGAGTCCAGAGGAGGCCACGGAGATGATCATAGGGCTGGAGCTTCTCTTCTGTGAAGACAGGGTAAGAGAGTTGGGCTTGTTCAGCCTGCAGAAGAGAAGGCTCTGGGGAGACCTTATAGCACCTTCCAGTCGCTGAAGGGGCTCCAGGAAAGCTGGGGAGGTACTTTTTACAAGGGCATGAAGTGATAGGATGAGGAAGGATGATTTTAAACTGAGAGAAGGGAGATTTGGATTAGATATTAGGAAGAAATTATTTTCTGTGAGGGTGGTGAGATATTGGCCCAGTTTGCCCAGAAGAGCTGTGGGTGCTCCTTCCCTGGAAGTGTTGAAGGGCAGGTTGGATGGGGCTTGGAGCAACCTGGTCTAGTGGGACATGTCCCCGCCCATGGCAGGAAGGTTGGAACTAGATGATCGTAAAGGTCCCTTCCAACCCAAACCATTCTATGATGGGTGTCTTGTCCCAATTGCCCTTGCTATGAGAGACTTTCTGCAAAAGGGTCATAGTAAATGGGGTCACATCAGGCTGGTGACCAGTCATTAGCAGGGTTCCACAGGGATCCATCTTAAGGCCAGTACTTTTTAATAGATTCATAAACAAGTTAGATGCAGGACTTGAAGGCCTACTTATTAAGTAGGATTACACCAAATTGGGAGGAGTGGTTGACACTCTCGAGGGCAGAGAGGCCCTGCAGAGGGATCTGGACAAATCAGAGAGCTGGGCAATGCCAATTGCATGAAGTTTCACAAGGAAAAGTGCTGGATTTTGCACATGGAACATGGCAACCCATAGGTATACACACAGTCTGGGGAGTGAGAGACTGAGGAGCAGCTCTATGGAGAGGGATCTGGGGGTTCTGGTTAACAGCAAGTTGAACATGAGCCAACAGTGTGCCTTGGCAGCCAGGAGAGCCAATTGAGTCCTGGGGTGCATCAAGCATGGCATGGCCAGCCAGTGGAGGGAGGTGATTGTCCCTCTTCACTCTGCACTGGTGGGGCCCCATCTTGAGTACTGTGTGCAGTTTTGGGGGCCACAGTACAAAAAGGATATACAGCTACTGGAGAGTGTCCAGAGCAGGCCACAAGGTTGGTGAAGGGTTTAGAGCAGCTGCTGTATGAAGAGCAGGTAAAGGCACTTGATCTGTTCAGCCTGGAGAAGAGGAGACCTCATGACAGCTACTGCTTCCTCATTAGGGAAGGAGGAGGGGTAGGCACCTCTGGTGACGTCTTCTCTCTGGTGAGCAATGATAGGAACTGAGGGAATGGTAGGAGGATGTGTAGGGGGAGGTTTGGGCTGGGCATTAGAAAGAGATTCTTTACCCAGAGGGTGGTGGAGCTCTGGAATAGGCTCCCCAGAGAAGCAGTAATGACACCGAGCATGACAATATTCAAGAAGCATTTGGACAACACCCTCAGGGACATGGTGTGAACCTTGAGGTTGTCCTGTTCTGAGGCAGAAGATGGACTTGGTGATCCAGGCTGTCTGAGGAGGTGGACGAGCCACCACCCCTGGAGACATCTAAAAAGAAAGATGTGGTGCCAGGGGACAAGATCTAGTGGTGGATGCAGCAGAGTTAGGGTAGTGGCTGGACTAGATGATCTTGAAGGTCTTTTCCAGCCAGAATGATACTGTGATCCTCTTGCTGTCAAAAGTCAGTGTGGGATGCATAAGGAATATAGGACTGCAAGGAACAAATTGGTGAGTATCAGAGAGGTGTTTAATCGAGGAGTAGGAAGAACTGCAGAACATCCATTTTGCAAACTCCAGGTAATACCAACACAATCATAAAGTGAATAACGAAAGGCCAAAGGTCCCAAAATATACTGTGTCACAGGTGAGGAAAGATTAATTGTACTGGCATTGTCCTTGATCCCTGTGGAGAATTTGACAAGTAAGGCTGTGCTCCTGGCAGCAGAGAGCACACCACAACACTGCAGCTGAGGGGCAAAAGAAACCCTACATGTTCCTGTTATCATGACCACACTGTGGGAGGAAAATGCAATGGAGACAGGAAGACAATGTCATGAAGTGATCAGTTGCTCTTGGGCTGTCCTGACCTGTTGGGAGCTACCCAGCCAAATGAATTTAACTGGTCCTCTAATGAACTGGCAGAAGTTTTGATAAACCGGTAGAAATCCAAAGTAACTCAGTTTGAAAGTATGATCTGGACTACTACCCATATGCATCCAGCCACCTGGGTCCTATCTGAGGTGTCCAGATTCAGCACTTCAGGTTCATACAGAAGTATTCCCATACCTCCCTGGTTACTTCAGCAGGGGGGAGCCAACACAGTGCTGTAAGATACATGCCAAATGGAAATGGTCATAAGATAGCTTCAGTGGGTGTGTGCAGAATAACGTGACTCATGCTGATCAGGATTGGTGGAGTGGCACTTGAGTGCAGCAGGGAACGAAGGGTGCATGGCTAGAAATTCCCTTTCTCCATCAGAGCCCCTTGCCCAGTATTCCAGGCCCTTGGCAAACCATGATCAGCAGGACTTGGGGTACTGGGCAAGGGGCTCTGATGGAGAAAGGGAATTTCTAGCCACGCGTAAGAAACCCACAGAGACACACAGGAAAGCAACAACTTGTTGAGGTGACTATTGACCTCATCCTCCTGGCACCAGCACCTGCAAATGCGGTACCTCCTGACATCATAAATCAGAAATTAAAATAGCCTCTCTCAACCATCCCCTTTAGAGACCATACAAGATGATGAAGAGCTGAAAATCTTTTGGGCAAAGAGAATTTTTCTGAGTTCACCTGCTCAGATTACACTGAACGGGAGATAAAGCTGAGCTCAATTCTTGTCTCTGAGGTCGAGTTCCCACCAGGTTTGGAATCTTGTGTTTATGAACTTCTTTCAGGCCAAAAGCTTCATTGCCTTGGTAGGGAATTGGCCATTGCAAGTGGAGGAGTCTCCTGTGTCCCTGAACCACTTGCTGTGATCCCACGAGGAATTAGGTGATTTGGTGGACACACAAATCAGTGGGAGCTGATGGACATTAACCTGTCTCAGGATTACATTTGTGGACTATAAATCTGTGACTCCTCATTTGCCCATGAAACTGCATGTGCCTGACTGCACTGGGAAAGCACAGGGATTAATCAGCCGCTGCAGCAAACCCCAGATGTGTCCACACTGCTTTTAGTGCATATTTCCTCCTCATCATCAGTGAACTACGTGGAATCTCAGGGGGATGCTTGGGAGGGCTCGTTAAAAGCTAATCATGCCTATGTGAATAGCAAAAAATCAATAGCTGAGGGCAAAGTAACAGCCCAGCTTGTTAGAGCCTCCGATTAAAGCACCATGTGTAACACTGTTACTACACAAGACCTCCTGCTGTTATTTGCAAGGCAGTAGCTGCCACAAACACATACGCTGTTTCTGGTGACACTTCAAACGCTGTCACATGCACAGTCCTCAGATACACATCAAAAAACCCGCTGAGGAATTAGGATACCCCTCAGTGGGACTCTGTAACTGAACACACAGAGGAAACCCACCCCATGCAGAGCCAACAAAAAGCCTCTGCATTTCACAGAGCCTTCTCACAAGCTGTGCATAGGGGGAAAATGGGCTGCACTCATGTGAGAAACGGCACTTCTGGCATGCTGTAACACCACCTGAAGGACCCTACAATGGCTAGACAATGTTTAATCTCCTGTAGCCTCCCAGAGGTGCACTGCTCCTGGTTGTGCTTAGCCCGTGTGCTCTCTCTGTAAACAGCACAGCCCTGGCAGGGCGAGCACTGGCACCTAGCAAATGTGTTGGGAGACTCAGCAGGCAAAGGGGCACAGGGCTGCAATGGATCCCACCTTTGGCTTTCCAGGTGGTAATCACAGGAGGACTGTGGAGCAGTGTCCTCCACACTGGGCAGGCTCTTTCATACTGCAGCAACGCATCCCTGTCCCCCATAGCCACTTCCAGTTTTCTGCACCAAGCATCAGTGAAGGGGATGGGAGATGCCTGGATACTTCTGTATTCCCTGCAGCATCAGCCAAGAGATCTTGGATTTATGTCTTTAAGCCTCTCATTGTTTGCATTATGTATTGCTCTAGAGTCACTTATCCTTCACATTAAAAACTTGGAGGCATTCTGAGAGGATTCATGTGATATCATGTCACATCCACTGTGCTCATAAACACTTTAACAGTAATTCCAAATTAAATACATCATGTGCATGTATAATCTGTACCGTCTCTTTTCCAGGTTATAATCATATCTGTCCTGCCAGGAAAAACGTGGAGGCAACATGCTGCTGTCCAGGAAATTCTGCCTAGTATTGATGATTTTTTGTATATTTTGTAGTAGCATTTTCTACATTAAGTCCTTATTTATTATTACAGCTTTTGCTGCCTACATGGTGATAAGATGACCCACTTTGTAGAGGTCAGAGGGGGCTCAGGGGTGACCAACTGATGTTCTCTTTAGAGATGTGCAGTAGTATCAGCGTTCTGTAGGGGGATGGTCCCAAGGGGCTCAGGCACGTGTACAAGTATGTTATTCTACTGCTTTTGCCTGGGCCTGGGTGACTTCTTGATCTTTCATAACTCCATTTCTGTGAGATCTGGGAAGAATAAGGACACCTCTGCCTGGTGGTGAAAGAGCATGGTCAGAATTAAGTCAGGAAGGAAGGGAAAAAAAAAAAAAAAAAAAGAAAAAAGAAAAAAAAAAGAAAAAGAATAAGAAAAAAAAAGAAGAAGAAGAAGCCACCTTATAAAACAAGGTCCAGGGAGCCTGATGTAATGAGCGGAGAGACTCTGAATCCCCTCTGAAACATCAGGTTTCAGCTAATTAACCAAAGGTAAATGTCTGTGCTAGCACAACCTGGTATAAATAGGCACAAAACCATTGATTTCCTTAGAGATTTCTCCAGAGATTTCCCCAAGGAAACTGCGTTACAATTTTATCAACGGCTTGTGCTTCAATTGCAGCACCAACTTGGCAGCAAATGAGCCATGTACAACTGTGGCTGCTCCAGTATGGCCACAGCACGAAGAAGAAAGGTCCTGGCACTGTCAGCCTTTGCTTTTATTCACTGTAAGTCTATTTTACATTAGATTGTTCCTTTGTCTGTAATCCAGGTGTTAACAGAAATGCATGTTCATCTGCACTTGCATGGCTGAGAACACAGACCTGTTTTATTCTAATCTCTGTGCACATGTGCAGCTGTGAATTCCTATTAACTCAAATGGAAGTGATGCACATAAATCCCTCAGCAGATGGATTAAAAAAAGGAAGAATCTTATGAGTGTGCAGGGACATCAGGATGTGATAGCAGAGTTAAAGAGGGAATGTTCTTCTCCCAGAAATTTAGGAGAACCTGCAGAGGGGGAAGGCAGCAGCTGCTCAGTCAGTGAGAACCGCAGACAGCAGTGCACACAGACAGAAGTATGCTGCGGATGTGGGGTGGTATCACAGAAGATCCTTTTAAGGTCAAGGAGATACATGGAAAGAGAGGCAGGTATTTAAATTAAACACCCCATTCCCAGCCTCACAAAGTGTCACACAGTGTTTGGTTTTCACGTGCTGCTTGCAGGGTAAAATTAGTTGTGGGCCCTGTAAGAAGAGACAGAGTTTTCTGCTCTGAAAGAGTAATCAAGGTTTCACCAATTTATCTCCAGAAGGCACTGACATGCAACCTGAAGTTAGGAATGTGCTAATGAAGGCACACAACAGAGAACTTCATCAAAGGCAGTGAGAGACAAAAGAGAATTAAGGTTTCAGCAGTACTGTGAGACACTGAATGCCTAGTCAGGAGAAATAAATAAAGAAGTTTTCTTGACAAGCTAGAAAGAAAGAAAGAAACAACCTCTGGCTGGTGTGGCACAGAAAGAACAGCTCAACCTCCTCCCCTTGAGGAGACAGAAAATCTTCAGATAGTGACAGGACATCCCAACTTAACAGAAAGTAAAATGGAAGCTACATGAGAATTCATACACTCAATGAGAAACTCTACTATTAAACTGGGTGACCTGCCTAGTGGATGAGGGGAAGGCTGTGGTTGTGGTCTGCCTTGACTTGAGCAAGGCCTTTGACACAGTCTCCCACAGCATCCTCCTGGAGAAGCCAGCAATCCACGGCTTGGACAGGTGCACCCTTCACTGGGTGAAAAACTGGCTGGATGACCAGGCCCAGAGAGGGATGGTGAATGGAGCTGCATCCAGCTGGTGTCTGGTGAGCAGGGGTGTCCCCAGGGATCAGTGCTGGGCCCAGTCCTATTCAACACCTTTACTGATGACCTGGGTGAGGGGACTGAGTCCACCCTCAGGAAGTTCACAGATGACACCAAGCTGGGGGGGAGTGTCGATCTGCTGGAGGGCAGGAAGAAGCTGCAGAGGGACCTGGACAGGCTGGGTCTATGGGCTGAGGCCAATGGCATGAAATTCAACAAGACCAAGTGCAGGGTCCTGCACTTTGGCCACAATAACCCCAGGCAGAGCTACAGGCTGAGGGAAGAGTGGCTGGAGAGCTGCCCCAGAGAGAGGGAGCTGGGAGTGCTGGTTGACAACTGGTTGAACATGAGCCAGCAGGGTGCCCAGGTGGCCTGGAAGACCAATGGCATCCTGGCTTGTATCAGGAATAGTGTGGCCAGCAGGGGTAGGGATGTGATTCTCCCCCTGTACTCAGCACTGGTGAGGCCTCACCTCCAGTTCTGTGTCCAGTTCTGGGCCCCTCACTTCAAGAAGGATACTGAGGTGCTGGAGCAGGTCCAGAGGAGAGCAATGAGGCTGGTGAAAGGACTAGAGGGAAAGTCTTACAGGGATAGGCTGAGGGAGCTGGGGTTGTTTAGCCTGGAGAAGAGGAGACTCAGGGGGGATCTTAATCACTCTCTTCAACTACGTGAAGGGAGGTTGTGGTCAGGTGGGGCTGGGCTCTTTTTCCAGGCAACTAGCAACAAGACAAGAGGGCAGGGCTTCAAGCTGCACCAGGGGAGGTTTAGGTTGGATATTAGGAAGTAATTCCTCATGGAGAGGGTGATGAGACATTGGAATGGACTTTACAGGAAAGTGGTGGAGGTACCATCCCTGGATGTGTTCAAGGAAAGGCTGGATGTGGCACTCAGTGCCATGGTCTAGCTGATGTGCTGGTGTTGGTCATAGGCTGGATTGGATGATCTTAAAGGTCTTTTCCAGCCTTGGTGATTCTGTGGTTCTGTAAACATAACCTTAAGGGTTTTTAGCATTTCTCTTTTTTTAATTTTTTTTTCCATGTAACATTATTTGGAATGTTCCAGTGTTTGAGAACAAGACCCATCCCTGGAAGTGTTCAAGGCCAGGTTGGATGGGGTTTAGAGCAACCTTGTCTAGTGGGAGGTGTTCATGCCCATGCAGGGGAGTTTGAACTAGATGATCTTGAATGTTCCTACCAACCCAAACCACTCTGTGATTCCATGATTCCATGATTTCCAAATCTTCATTTTTAACTTTCTTATAGTCTTGAATCTTGGCAAGTACCAAAGCTCTCCTCAGCCAGTATGTGGCACATCTCAAAAGCAGAGCTCTGCAATGCTCTACCTATCACCCTGCTCCAAGTTAGGCTACTGGTACCCATGTGCACTGTTGCCCATGTAACTGCTTAGGCTCATTTGACAGCTAATTTTTGCAGGGCTTGGGTGAAGAAGTGTCTTCTAAGGGCTGGTAGTATACGGTCAAGTTCCCTGAAATGTAGCAAAATACTAAGAAACAACTAATCTCTCAATACCTTTTCAACGATGGTGTAATCAGAACAGAATAAATGCCTTGTGTCAGTACATTAAAATCATAATTTCTCTTAGAAAAAGCAAGATTGGATTAGCTTTGGAGGCAAGTGTGGTGTAGAAAGGTAAACAGCTCAGACAGAGTTCTCAGTGTTTCTTTGGATTCCATCTGCTGAATAGATTGTGTCTGCCCAGAAAGGCATGGACACGATTCTTTTCTTCAATCTGATTGCCATTTTGGCCATAGAAAATAGCATGAAACAGAAAGAGCTTCTTCAAAGGCAGTGTCTCAAGGCAATCTGTCGAGCAGCTTTGAGAAGAGCATACTTATACTACTGCAGGAAAAATGCTGACAAGAAATTTGGTTTGTAAACCAAATAAAGAACATTAGCCAAGCTAGCCCACCTGTAGCATAGCTTTGCAGCAAGGGTTGACCAGAAGGGAAACTGTGGTGACAATCCAGAGAATTATGATCTCTGGCAAGCAGACAGACTCAGTTGTACTGTCTAGGGCCAGATGTAGCTGGGAAACCTCTCTGTCATGTGGTGAAGTGGTGGGTTGCAATTTTATACCTTGAGACTCCCAAAAATATTCTTGACATGAGGCAGCCACGCCAGTGAGGCATGAAATCTAAATAGACCCAAGTATGTATTGCTTCATTAATCAATATCTGGTGTGGTGGAAAGTTTTTGAATGAATGTTTTTTTGGAAGCTGGTTTCATTCCTCAGCTCATCTTGTAAGTGTCCTACAATTTTGACCAGGTTTCTAGTCTTCTCTTTGTTAATGATAGAAGCAGGGGCCTTCCTGGATGCTCTCACAGCACTTGATGAAGAAGGCTTTAAGGAAGAAGGGAGGTACTCAGGGGGCTCTGAAGATCAGGCATCAGAAGCAAAAGCATTTGCATGTGAAAAAAAAGAAACTTTTAGGGCATACTCGGATTAAATGTAACAGCCCTAGAGTCAGACCTAATCTGAAATACAAACTTACTACTTAGTACGTTTAATGGTAATTAAAATCACTGGAAATCAGGGAGCTTAATGCCCTGACAAGTAAGATGCCTGAGTTTGCCATGAGTGTGGCTTGGGCATTCCTTTGAGCCATTTGGGAAGTCCAACACAGGCAGCTGAGATACTGGTTAGTCTTAAGGAGATACAGTAGAAAAGGGTGTTAATGGGAGTTGTCACAACCCCACAAATAAATGTGAATCACCATCAATTTCAGTTTGTGCTCAGATTGCTGTTCCTACAACTGCAGCAGCTCAGGAGAAGGTATAGATTACTCTGGATGGCTTTGCTATGGGGGAGCAGCCTTCAGGAGATGTGTGAGGTAGTTGCCACTCCAGCCATCCCACCCCTCAGTAGAGCTAGAGCCCTTGGAAAGCAACACTCTGAGAAAGAGACTGTTTCCCCAGAGTCTCAAGGGTGGAGAGGTCTAGAAGAGAATAGCAGGGAGAGGAACCCTAACTGGGATGCAAGACAGCACTCTGATGCAACTAAGCATAAATTAAGCAAAACCATTGTTCTCAGACCCCTCACACCTGTATCAATATCTTTTGTGCTGTAGTAAATTCAAATATATAGATTTAAGCTGGAAAAGTAAACTAAATCTTGTTTGTCCAAGAACTGAAATGGGGGTGGGGGGAGCATTGGCAACATTCCTGGTGGCAACGACAGGATAAATTGCACACAACAGCTCTTACCAAAGGGCTGGGGAGAGAAAGTGAAAGTCTTAACATTAAACTAATAGGTAATCTAGATGGCCACTGGAACTGCAACTCACAGTAGCTGAAAGTCCCAGTGAACTCAGAATCACATTAACAATGGGGTAGGAGGAAAGGAATGGATGAAAGCGTAACTCTGAATAACCTAAGGGAGGCAGGCAGGGAGCTGCACAACCCCCTGAAATGAGTCAGGAAAAGGGAAAAGCAGTCTTGTTTGTCTAGGGATCATAGTTATCAGCCCTGTCTACAGGGCATGTCCCCAGCTTTGACCTTGGATCTACCACAGTATTGCCCAACCCTCAGACTAAGCATCCCACACTGCATTGGGTCTCTGGAGCATGTGGGGAAAGGCAAAGTCTTTAACAGACTGTGATCTACCTGTGTTTCCTCCTTTCAGTGCTTGTGCTTGGGGCATGACACTGGAACCACTGCTAAAACCCCATAATTAATTTTTTGAGATGGGAAACTCACTTCTTTGAGCTTTCCTGCCGTATGTGTTTCAGGGACTCCGGTGGCTTTTTACCATCACCTCTACATCAGTTTACACACATGCAAGAACCTGATCCTGCTCCTCCTAGAGCCAATGCTGAGCCCAGACAAACACATACAAGTCCCAGGCTGGACCCAGGAGTGTGAGGGACTGGAGAGCTGTCCAGACCAAGCCTGCTGTGCTGAGTGTGTGGAAGGTGAGCCAGCAGTGAACACAGAGCACTCCCTCATGCAGACAGCCAGCAGGCTGGTCCTGCCCTAGGGATCTGTTTGCCCTAGGGATCCAGTGGTAATCAGCTACTCTCTGTGAAGCTGGAAGTAGGTTTCCAGGCTGACTTGAAGAGAGTCATACTCCCAGTAGACAGTATGTTTTACTTCAATATCAGCAAATTAACTGACTTTGCTGTTCCCTTCCTTCCAGTTAATTTTTTCTTAGGCCTGGAATAGTGACCTTAAGAAACGCTAAACTATCATAGAATTGTAGAACCATAGAAGTGTTTTTATTGGAAAAGACTTTTAAGATTATCAGGTGTGGCCATTGACCCAGCACTGCCAAATCTGCCACTAAACCATGTCCCTCAGCACCACTTCTAACCATCTTTGAAATACCTCTAGGGATGGTGACTCCACCACTTCCCTTGGCAGCCTGTTCCAGTGTTCATCCTTTTGGTAAATAAATTTTTTCCTAATATCCAATCTAAGCCTCCCCAGGAGCAACTTGAAACCATTTCCTCTTGTCCTATCACTTGTTGCTTGGGAGAAGAGATCAACCCCACCTCACTACAACCTCCTTTCAAGCAGTTGCAGAGATCAATAAGGTCTCTCCTCAGCCTCCTTTTCTCCAGGCTAAACAACTCCAGTTCACCCAGTCACACCTCATAAGACTTGTTCTCCAGACCCTTCACCAGTTTTGTTGCCCTTCTCTGGATTCACTGCAGCCGCCCAATGTCCTCAACGTCCTTCTTGTAGTGCAGGGCCCAAAACTGAGCACAGGATTCAAGGTGCCCCCTCACCAGTGCCCAGAACAGGGGGACAATCCCTGCCCTGGTCCTGCTGGTCACACTATTCCTGACACGAGCCAGGATGCTGTTGGTCTTCTTGGCCACCTGGGCACACGCTGGCTCATGTTCAGCCACTGTTCACCAGCACCCCCAGGTCCTTTTCCTCCGGGCAGCTTTCCAGCCACTCTTCCCCAAGCCTGCAGTGCTGCCTGGGGTGGTTGTGACCCCAGTGCAGGACCCAGCACTTGGCCTTGTTGAACTTCATACAATTGGCCTTGGCTGATCTATCCAGCTTGTCCAGGTCCCTCTGCAGAGCCTTCCTACCCTCAGGCACATCAACACTTCTGCCCAGCTTGGTGTCATCTGCAACCTGACTGAGGGAGCACTCAATCCCCTTGCCCCGATCACTGATACAGATACTAAGCAGAACTGGCCCCAGTGCTGATCCAGAGGAACACCACTGGTGACCAGCCACCACCTACACTGAACTCCATTCACCACAACTCTTTGGACCCAGCCAGCCAGGTTTTTACCCAGAGAAAAGTACGCTGGTCTAAGCCATGAGCAGCCACTTCCTCCAGGAGAATGCTGTGGAAACCATGTTGAAGGCTTTACTAA
The DNA here is from genome assembly GCF_020740795.1 of Apus apus. Taxonomy (NCBI): domain Eukaryota; kingdom Metazoa; phylum Chordata; class Aves; order Apodiformes; family Apodidae; genus Apus; species Apus apus. The sequence goes on along the minus strand of NC_067312.1, from coordinate 10,833,184 downwards.
AGCCCAGGTAGACAAAATCCACAGCCCTCATCCACTAAGCAGGTCACCTTGTCAGAGAAGGAGCTCACATTTGTCAAGCAGGACCTGCCTGCTATGAACCCATTCTGACTGGTACTAGCTGTGGGTCATGGATAAAATAACAATTAGAACCAAAGCTGAAGTGCAGTAAGTCACACATTCAACTAAACAGAGATTCACAAAGAGTTTTTATTGCTAAGAAAAATAAACCATTTTCTTGAAAGAAAATAAACAGTTACTCCTGTAAAGTGAACTCCAGGTTATTTTGCTCTGATGGTTTGCAGGCAAGTAACACAAGTGCCTCTGTCTCAAATTGTGTGGCCTTAACCTTTCTTTTCAGCACTATTTTTGAAATAATTTATCATTTGCAGAGGTATACATAAAGATTAGTGCAGCAAGCTAACTTTAGCTAAAGCAAAAAGGTTTCTTTTTTCCCACAGCCACACTTAGCACATCTCCTGCTGGCTTCTGTGGGAGTTTTACCATGTCAGGACACCTGAATTGTCATGTTTAATGGACAGAGAGAGAAGAGCAATACTTTATGGTGAAAATCCCTCTTCAATATATGCTAAAGTGTCTTACTTCTGGTTTTAAAGGAAAAATATTATCAGCTATGGGGGAAGGATGAAATATTTCCTATGTCAGATACACAAAGATGTGGAAGGGAAGGGGTTAGTTTCCTCTGAAGTACAGAAGATATGCTGGATGCATCTAATCTAATCATAGGTCTCCACATTCATAAAGTCTTTGAACATCCATGAGTTGGCCTCATGTCTTGGCACAGTAACTGGTTAACATGGTTAACATAGTTAACATACTGGTTAACTGAAACAGAAATAACTCTGCAACGTGAAAGCATATCCAGGTGAAACCTAATGATTTGTGATGTCTATATCAGGTTCTTAAGCAAGTGGTGCAAAATACTCCACCCCAGTCTCACACCTTCCAGTCCTACAGGCAGTGAGAGCATTTATCACTAAGTAGACAATAGGCCAGAAAACAGTGCTCCTTAACTGGCTCATCTACCAGTTTGAGCTAGAGCACATCTACTCTGGAGATGGTCAGTTGTGATGCAAGACCCTCTGTGATGGAGGCAAGAGCTGCTTATTTCTTATTGTTTTATGCCTTTACTGTCAAAGTGCCATTAATAGGGAGAGCTTTGAGCACCTTTTGGATTTAAGCACACAGAGAAGGAGAAGCCTGGCTCTCTCTTCAGAAGTTTTAAACAAGGAAAGAAGAGGGACCTAGATCCAAAGTCAGTAAAGTGGACATGTGCTTTCCTACTGACTCTGGAGAGCTTCACTGTGATCCCAACTCATGCTGCTTTTGTATGCTGCTGGAACTACGCAAAGAAAACTTAGACACAAGACCCATTATCAAGAACCAGCATCTACAGATGCAGAATAAACCAGCATATGAAAGGGAAAAAAAACAACCAAAACCAAACGCCACACTGTAAAAAAAAAAAAAAAAAGAAAGCTGGAATCAGGGCTTCTATACAATTTTTCCACACTTTTTCTTCCAGAATTAAAAACTAAGAAAGTGTCCTACCTGGCTGTTCTGTATCTTCTTTTCGACCTGAAGCTGTTTCTAGAGACAGGCAGAAGGGGCCGTTTTCAGCACCCTACAAAAAACTGCAGCTTCTTCTAAAATCCCTGGACGGTTTCTCGGCAGAACGCAGCAGGTTTCTCCCCAGCTCAGCTGTGAAGCTCACTAGGAAACACTGTGCTTTCCAGGATCTGGAGGTAAACCTGTGCAGGGACACGCTGAACACCATCCAGAAGTTACAGGATGTCTTGGTCTGCTTCGTGTACTCAACTGCAAGGGAAAAGGCAAAGTTCCCAAAGCTGTGGGTGGAACATGGCACGGTGTAGCACTGAGTAAATAAAAAGCAATTGATCGTTGGACTCGGGTATGACATCAGGTGTTACAAAGTTTTATATGCCATAGGCAAGACTTTGCATTTCATCCAAGAGAAAGGCAGCCTTGAAAACCTGCTGGTGCACAGTGCTGCAGCTGAAGCAGCAGAGAGAGATGTATAAAATGTGCTCAACTTTCGCACTGAACAGGTTTGTGTTCTTGGAGGGCACTCAGTAGGTTTCAAACACAAAACAACTCTTTCTCAAAGGTCAGACCTAGCAGTACCTCCCACAAGGGCTTGCAAAATGTATTTGATTTCTGAGAGATATCAGATTATTTTGAGGATTTATGGCACCAAGTACATCAGGATCCTGGTTTAGGCTCCTGGACTGCATGGTTATGCACACAAAATGTGTAAATTCAGCTTCCCACACAAAGTTATTTGTTTCAATGCCCTCTGCAGCCTAAAACAAAGTTTACAGGGTAATTCTGAGACAGAGAAGACCTAAAAAAAAAAAATAATCACCTAAACAAAACTGTGACAGGTATAGTATGAAAACACAAGAGATAAAAAATAAATAAGCTAAATAATGGCACTTACCAAGCCACAGCAGCAGTGCAGATTCTCCTACAGATCGATAATGCCAGCTCCCAGTGCTCCTCCACAAACTTTGATTTGCTCCTGTAGGCCTTTTTGCTACCTACTTTTAGGTTTGATGACATCTTCTGCTTGAAAAATTCAGGATTACTGTCATGTTTAAATAAATAAGGATATTTTTCAAAGAATTTATTTATTTAATTTTAATGTTCCTCATGTTGTGCTGTATTATTGAAGTGGAAGGCTTTTTAGAAGGTAATTCACATGTCCTTAAACATCTTGTCTGTTGGGGTTTTTTTCATGCTGTTTGTTCCCAGATGATGAAAAGAGACTTATCAGTACCGCTGTTCTCTGCAGCCTTTTTCAAATTTAATCTATTGTTTGGTTTATGGAGCTGATATGGCAAACACGGCAGTGAAAGCCTACTATGTTATTTAAAGTTCTCCCAGTAGGTAATGGGCCATGGCTAGGGTTAATAGGGTCACGTGGACACCTAAAAAAAGGAAGGATCACAGAATCAACAACTCTGAAATGAGGCTGAAATACCTTCCTGCATCTGTGGCAGGCTCTGGGTGAGTCAGTTAATGCTGCTCTACTTCTGTTTTCTTAGTCATAAAAGGGAACAATAATTCCTCTCTTCCTCAAGGGACCAAGTAGGCAACAGGGACTGCAAGGTGTTTGGAAACAAAACGATGACATCTCAGGGTGTAAGAATTGCTCTCTCTCAAGTAACAAAGACACCGGCTACCCCAAACTCCTGGTAAAACCTGTTTTGTTTTGTTTTGTTTTGTTTTAATTGGAATACTTACCTCACTGGGGCATACAAATTCAGAAACTTTTTTCTACTCCCTTTCCAGTTCTTGTATTATTTCATGCTAACGTCACTGAAACAGAAGAATACCTCCTAAAGGAAAAAGTTGTCACACTGTGCAGATTTCAGATTTAATATCAATATTATAATGGTATCCCCTCCTGCTAGCATCTTGCCTCCAAGCACTACAGCTAAGAGTCAGGGAGCTGGTAGGAAGATTTCCACACAGCATTTGGGATTAATCTTGGAGGATACACAAACTTACAGTTCTTTCCTGTCTTTGCTGTGTCTGTCACTGAAGTAGAAATAACTCTAAGTTAATGATGGCTAAAAAGTTGGAACTGGGAGTACATCTTGAGATTAGAGCTTTAGTAGCAGGAGAATTCCCCTTGTTTGGAGTGAGAAAGCTACTATTTAAGAATGGTGCAATATTTAAGGCTAGTAGAAAGACATGGTCCTGCCTAATGGAAAGTTGTTTTGCAAGAGCTGCCCATTGGTTGCTGTTTGCAATTAAAGACAGAGGGAACAAAGGCAATCTTGTGGTTGGTGTCTATTATAGGCTGCCCAGTCAAGGGGAGCCTATTGATGAAGCCTTCAGGCTCCAGCTACAGGAGGCATCACGGTCTCAGACTCTTGTCCTGCTGAGGAACTTCAACCACCCCAACATCTGCTGGAAAAATAGCATGGCAAGCTGCAGGCCACCAAGGAGACTTCTGGATTGCATTGAGGATAATGTCTTAGGCCAGGTAATAGACATCCCTACCGGAGGAGGTGTGTTACTGGACCTGTTGGTCACCAACACAAGTGAGGTAATCAGTGATGTCAAGGTTGGAGGCAGCCTGGGCTTCAGTGAGCACTGGAGTTCACAAACCTGAGGGATGTGGGTCAGCAGAAGAGTAAATTCAGGACTCTGAATTTTAGGAAAACAAAATTCCAGCTGTTAAAGAAGTTAGTCAAACTGCCCTTAGCAACAAGAGATTAGAACTTAGTGAGCAGACCTTTAAGGACACTCTGTTCCATAGAACACAGGAGTTCTCCTTTCCCACATGTAAGAAGTCTGGCAAGGAAGACAAGAGACCAGAATGGTTGAGTCAAGACCTCTGGCCAAGCCACAGGGCAAGAAGGAAACACACAGGCAGTGGAAGCAGGAACAGGTATCCTGGAAAGAGGGTAGGAACACTGCCTGGTTGTGTAGGGATGGGGTCAAGAAGGCCAAGGCATAGGTGGAGCTGAAATTGGCAAGGGATGCAAAGAGTAGTAAAGGCTTCTATAGGTATGTCAGCCAGAAAAGCAAGGTGAAAGAGAGTGTACCCACCCCCAATGTACACAACTGGCAACCTAGGAACAACAGATGAGGTGAAGGCTGACAACAACTTTTTTGCTTGGGTTTTCCCAGACCTCTCAAGTGGATGGACCATAAGGCAGCACCTGGGAGAGCAAGGTCCCTCCCACTGTAAGAGAAGATCAGGTTTGTGACTACTTGAAGAACAAAAGTATGTTATGTTACTATGTTTGGGTTTTTTTTTTTAATATGTTATTATGTTATTACAACATACACTAATGGTGCCTGACAAGTTGCATCCCAGAGTCCTGAGGGAACTGGCTGAGTTAGGTGCCAAGCTGCATGGCAGTCAGGTAAAGTCTCTGGTCAGTGAAAAAAAGGAAACATTCCACCCATTTTTAAAAATGGTAGAAAGGGGGACTCTGGGAACTGCCAAACTCCCCACTGTGCCTGAGAAGATAATGGAACAGATCCTCCAAGAAGCTCTGACAAGGCACATGGAGGCCAGGAAGGTGATTCTAGACAGCCAGCATGGCTTCACCAAGGGCAAGTCCTGCCTGACCAATACAGTGGTATACTGTGGTGGGGTGACTACATCAATGGACAAGGGAAGAGCTACAGATGTCATCTATCTGGACTTCTGTAAGGTCTTTGACATGGTCCCCCACAACATCCTTCTCTCTAAATTGGAGAGATAAGGATTTGATGGGTTGGCTGTTTGTATGGATGAGGAATTAGCTTGAAGGTCACATCCAGACAGTAGCAGTCAATGTCAAAGTGAAAACCATTAATGAGTGGTGTCTCTCAAGGATCTGTGGTGGCTCCAGTGCCATTTAATATTCATTAATATTCAGCTATGGCACAGAGAGTGAGATTGAATGCATCCTCAGCCAGGAGAAAGGATGCTATTCAGAAATACCTGGACAAGCTCTAGAAGTGATCCCATGTGAACCCCATGAGGTTCAACAAGGCCAAGTGCAAGGTCCTGCATAAGAGTCAAGACAACCCCCAATAGTAATACAGGGTGGGGGATGAAGGGATTGAAAGCAGCCCTGTGGAAAAGGAGAGGTATTGGTGGATGAAAAGGTGGATATGAGCCAGCAATGTGTGCTTGCAACCCAGAAAGCCAACCATGTCCTGGGCTGCATCAAAACAA